>NC_135671.1:25349702-25429490 GCF_964188315.1 Podarcis muralis
CTTCTGAAGTCATTCATGACTCCAGGTATAGGGCAGGTGGTCATGGCTTGCCCAAAATGGCCAAGTGGGCAGCCCAAGTTTGGTGACCCCAACCCCTGGGTTACAAGAAAACAAGTAAATGCCCCATTAAAATATATTGGGGTTGGATTAAAAGCTGTAGTTTTCCCATGTATCTCACCCAGGAATTTATTTTTCAGTTCTTACCTAGGATTAATGAAACGTAAGTGTGGTATAGCAGCAAGGTGAAAGTACACAGTATGGCTCTCAGACTGGCACCGGAAGCTCCTTCCCGTAACTGCTGAAGACCCACCTCCTAAAAGCAACCAAAGATTGCATATGATAAGATGCAGCACTAGTACTAATTATTTCAAGATGCAGAAAAAAGGAAGGGTTGCAAGAGGAAGAGATTGGGAGTTTTTAAACCACCCTTCAACAGTACCTACACCGAATATAAGCCACACTTGCAAATAAGCCACACTTTTAAAATGCAGTGGGCACTCACACCCATAAATGGCAAATGTAGAAGAAAATCCTACGGGGACTAGAGAGGACCCGCAAGTGGGTTAAACACCTGTTCGTAGCACCGTAAATGCAAATAAAGAATCAATAATGCACTGTAAAATACAGGGAAAGCGATGAATAACATTAGAATTGATTGCACAATAGTCTCAAATTCGCAAATCAGCAACAAAACATTTTTTTGTTCCGTTTTACCGTATGTCTGTTTCAGCAGCGATATCGTAAAAGCCGATTTTTGTAAGGTCGCGTTTTTAAGCCGCACTTGAACTTTTCACAGTCGGAATTTGGGGGGGTGGGGAAGTGTGGCTTATTTTTGGGCCAATACGATAGGTCCCAGGGCAGTTATAGCAATATAAAATGCAGCACCAAAAGCAGTTTAAAACAAAATTCAATCACAACCCGAGTGGGTTCTGGAATAAAAAGGTAAAGGGACCCCTGACCATTAGGTCCAGTCGTGGCCGACTCTGGGGTTGCGGCGCTCATCTTGCTTTAATGGCCGAGGGAGCCGGCGTACAGCTTCCGGGTCATGTGGACAGCATGACTAAGCCATTTCTGGCAAACCAGAGCAGCACACGGAAATACCGTTTACCTTCCCGCCGGAGTGGTACCTATTTATCTACTTGCACTTTGACATGCTTTCGAACTGCTAGGTTGGCAGGAGCTGGGACCGAGCAACGGGAGCTCACCCCATTGCTGGGTTCGAACCGCCGACCTTCTGATCGGCAAGTCCTAGGCTCTGTGGTTTAACCCACAGTGCCACCCGCGTCCTGGGTCCTGGAATACACATCTCAAAATTCAAAGGCCACGGTGAAGAGATGCATCTTCAGCATACAATAAAAGCTGGGCAATGAAGGTGCCAGATGCACCACTGTAGGGAAGCAAATTCACAATGTAGGGGCTGCTACAGAATAATGCCCTTTACCATGGGCGTACCCAGGGTTTATGTTAGGGTGAGGCCACCTGCCATCATCCTCTGTCTGGCTCAGTCTAGCAGATTCGGAATGAAAGATATCAATGTCATTTGTTTTAAATTACTTTCTTTCAACCCCGAGTGCTCAGAATAATGTGTCAAAATCTTTCTACAATTTCTTTTAGTTAATAATTTTTATTTATTTACTTGATGGGGGGCAGCTGCCCCTGCTTTTGCCTGTAGTTAATCATGGCACTCGAATAGTTATGAAATCAATTACTTAAAAGTTTACAAAACTGCCTTTCACATTCAGCAGCCTGCTCCTATATTTCCCCAATCCATGATATACGCTATAGGTACGTTTTAACATCAATGGTGAAAAGAACTTTTAATACCCTGTTGCCTGAAAACCCAATAAATTCTAGAAGTCGGAGGATTCTTCCTGGCAAAAGGGACAGCATCTGCAACAAAATCAGCAACACAAAATCACTAAAATATTTAAAAGGAAACTGCAACATCTTAATAATAATAATAATAATAATAATAATAATAATAATAATAATAAATTTTATTTATATCCCGCCCTCCACAGCCGAAGCCGGGCTCAGGGCGGCTAACAACAATAAAACATAAACAGCATAAAATAATAATAACAACAAAGCACTCTAATATTTCTGTGTTCAAGTTAACTTTGATAGAATAAAATTATAAATTGCAGCAGATGTGTATATAAAAACCACAACAGTTTTCTATTGCTATAATGGAAGTCTGCAAAATTACAATTACAATCTGCTTTTAGCTTTTTTTTTTATTCGTTAAAATTACAGCATTATAGGCCATGTTTTACGTCACAGTCTGTACACCGAAAACTGACAAAACCCATACCAAATTGAATGCTCCTATTCCTAGCTGCACGCCCCCTTCAAACTGGTAGTAGGTTTCATTCTTGCTTTTGCTGCCCTGAGTCATCTGAAGAATCTGATGACATTCTCTTTTTGAGTAAAAGAAGAAGAAAGGTTTTCATGTTAAATGGAATGAAAGGTACTGCAATTACTATGACATGTAACTGGAAATTAACAGAATTGCACCTGTCTCCAGCTGACTGCAATTATTTCGAGGCTTAGCTTATTATTCAATATTGCCTAAAACAAGGCTCTCCGAAAGTATTTATCCTCGCGTGCCTAATATTATTTTAAAAGCAGCGTCAGAGTGCATGGTGCTTTACAGACTAACAACAAAGGGCAGGGATTTAAGAGTAACCTGCCTGCTCCTCTACTTCCACAATATATGATATCAGGGATATTTTACAGATATAGTATCTGTAACAGTGTCTCACTGTTAACAAATCCCCACCTTCTATGTTAAATTGTTGTATACTGTCTCTAACATCACAGAAAGCCATGGGACTTACTCCTAAGTAAGCATGTGTAAGATTGCAGACTAAGAATTATAAGCACAAGTAAATATGCTGTCTTCCCCACTTTTATTTCTCCCACTGCTGTTTCACATCCTTCCCCTGCCATCTTGCTAATACCCCTCCTGGGAAGCAAGACTGAAGTTCATTGCCAAATGATTTCTAAAAACCTGGTGTCAATTTTTCTACTACAGTGGTGCCCCGCAAGACGAATGCCTCGCAAGACGGAAAACCCGCTAGACGAAAGGGTTTCCCGTTTGCGATGCGCTTCGCAAGACAAATTTCCCTATGGTCTTGCTTCGCAAGACGAAAACATCTTGCGAGTCTCGCCATTTCCCCCCCGCTTCCCCACCCTTTTTCAAAGCCGCTAAGCCACTAATAGCCTTTTAGTATCTTAGCTGCTAATCCTTTAATAGCCGCTAAGCCACTAAATTGCTAGTAGCGCTAATCCTCTTAGCCGCTAATGGGGTTGCTTCGCAAAACGAAAAAACCACTAGACGAAGAGAATCGTGGAACGGATTCTTTTCGTCTTGCGAGGCACCACTGTATCTAAACAGTTAACAGGGAATTAAATTGCTGAAATATATAAACAGAAAAGCACAAGTGAAAAAATGTTACAGAAACTGACTTGTATATTTGGTAACTTGTCCTGATTTTGAGGCCACCCTTGATGAAGTTGATCATATTTTCATCCTGGGGGGGGGGGGGGGGGAGGGATTAAATTAAACAAATCATTAGGTGATATTCAACTAGGTTTTTGTGTTAGTGCAAGGATTAATGCTGGTGCAACAGGACTTTGCCCCTTCTCCTCCCTCCCTCAATGCTGTCTCCAGATCTGCTGTGGAGGGTTTGAAGAAGCCCCCATAAGAGATTCAGGGAGCACACGAGGGGATGCAAAATGCTACTTAGCGTTACATTTAATGCAACCCATTGCATATATCATACCTATACCACTTGAACAATTTTACCTGTGTAATGTAAACACTGGAAACATGCAAAATGTGTACACATGAAGCTGAATGTATTTATTAGGCTGTGCATGCAACTCTTAATCAACGGAACACTATTTGTATATAAATGCTTTATACAAACATTTCCAAAACAAAACTTCACGGGAAAGAAGCATTTATATGTCTCAAGCCAAACTGAAGAAACACCACTAGATGGTGCTACAAGTATCCAACAATAATTTGATGTGTTACTTGGATAGTAACGGAATCATACAGTGGTACATTTGCAGTACACAAAAATTGAATGAGGAATACCCCAATCTGAAGACTTCATCATCCACCGTAATAAATATTGAGTGCTTCCACCAAGTGCATGCATCATCCTTGTTGTGCACTCTTCTGCATCCTTCCAGGGTGAATATTGGAAGCTACTGCATCTCCAACAGGTATTGTATCATGATTTGGAGACTGGAAACAGCAGCTTAATGATTCATAAATAGCAATGTACTATTTATTTAGTGGTTAATGTGCATTAAATAAGTTTCCCTCGCAATATAAGGTCTAAGCAGCCATTTCAAAGGAGCAAAATCCTTTAATACTCTGGACAAGTCCCCAAGTTCTATTAAATCAATATTATGGTTCGCCTGAAATTTCAGTTGTTGCCAGGTTGTAGCATACAGTGAGACACTAGTTCCCAGCTGAGCAGCCTTTTTTAGCCAGACTGAGTGCATAAAAAGGCAACAGATGACTTTGCCATATAGCTATGCTGACCTCTTTTAGTGCTGACATGGGTCTGAACTCGCTATCTATGCCACGGCTAGCCTCCTCAAGAGCTCCGCCTGCAAGCTGATCTTTGAAGCTGTAGTGCTGATTCTCATTATTAAAAATTTCTGCACTATTGCATATGGGAGGGGCGGAGCTATCATTAATGAAGCTGTATAGAGGAAGATGAGAGCCATTTCCACAACAGCAGCGGCAGTTTTCTCAACAACAATTGTGAACTTGGCTGCCAGTTCCCCACACATACAGCCCAATCCATGCTAGTCTTTTTCATGCAGTAGTGTACAAGAACATGTGGAAGAATATGGAAGGATTCGACCAAAAAAAAAAGTCTTATTGAAGGTGTAAAACCAAAGGCTCTGGGGTATGTAACAGCCTTTGCATGCATCATTATCAATAGGAAGCAGAATGCCAAGAGCTGTGATCTATGAAAATGTTAAGTGATCCTTATTTTGCCAAGATAACAGTAAACAGCTAAGTCTTCTAAAGCATCTTTTAGAGACCTACTTTGTTAAGGTTTATTAAATAATGTTTGGAACAAGAGACGGCAACATTTACTGCACAAATGCATATGAATTAAAGATAAGAGAAAAGCAAAGACCTGCGGTACTCTGCTAAATTGTTTTTTAACAGAATGACTGAACAGGCAAAGTGTGCCGATAATTGCAAAATGCATTCTTGGAAATAGATCTTCTTGAACATTATTGCACATAGCATCATTGTTTCTGAGACTCTTCCTTTACTGACCAATGGAAGAACCTCATGGATGCATTAGCAGATACTAATTAACATTAGTAGACAGTTAGAAGCAGAGGCCACTTATGCTTCTGAAAACCCGCATCATCTTAATGTTTAAAATGTTTAAAATGTAGGGACGCGGGTGGCGTTGTGGGTAAAAGCCTCAGCGCCTAGGGCTTGCCGATCAAAAGGTCGGCGGTTCGAATCCCCGCAGCGGGGTGCGCTCCCGTTGTTCGGTCCCAGTGCCTGCCAACCTAGCAGTTCGAAAGCACCCCCGGGTGCAAGTAGATAAATAGGGACCGCTTACTAGTGGGAAGGTAAACGGCGTTTCCGTGTGCGGCTCTGGCTCACCAGAGCAGCGATGTCACGCTGGCCACGTGACCCAGAAGTGTCTCTTGAGTGAGATGGGCGCACAACCCTAGAGTCTGGCAAGACTGGCCCGTACGGGCAGGGGTACCTTTACCTTTTTTAGAAGCAGAGGCCACTTATGCTTCTGAAAACCCGCATCATCTTAATGTTTAAAATGCTGCATGTGGTAAACCTGTATCATTTTAAACATTATTAAACCGGAGTGTTTTGACCTGCTCAGGAAAGTGGATTCTTTTATTTTTGTTGCCTGTAAGTACTCTATCTGAAGTGTATTTTTAGTCCCCTGTGTTCCATTTTTCACAGAATTGGAAAAGTGTGTGGGGTTTTTTAATTCTCCTTTTGGGAAGTGTGTGTGTGTGTGTGTGTGTGTGTGTAGCCTTATCAGTTTCACTGCTGCTGGGAAAACTTAATCTTCTGATCCCTTTCCCCGACACCATTTCTCAGGCTGCTCTATGGAAGGAAGATGGGAGTTCTTTAGTCTTTTCCTTCAAGTGCTTACGTTCAGAGTAATACTTTCATTTGAAAATAAAACACAATCTGACAATCTGTCAGCAAAACTGACAAGGCTTTTCCTCAATCTTGCCAGGGTCACCGAAGAGCCGAGAGGCAGTAAAGGAAAAGTCAGTGCTGCCTGCTAGAAGGAGATCCATGACAATACATCAGAGTCGAGTTGCATGGCAAACTGTAGGAGTTTCTTCTTCTGCACTAACCGGAGGCGACAAGGTGGCATTTAAAGTGGGAAAAGCTTAGTTTGTGAACGCTGGTACTGTAATGTACTTTGATTGATGTGAGGAAAGGTTTTCCTGTGTGATCATTAAAACACATGTAAAAGCACCAAATTTCAGCGTCATTGTTTGCTTCAGAGCTAAAATATACCATGGGGACAAGTTTCAACAGTTTTATATAGTATTTCAAGCTCCGGATTTTTATCAAATGCACACAGTGGAATGTCATGAAAGAGAGGGGCAGGAAGTGCATCTTTCTTTCTTAAGACACAATAATCATGATTTTTGTGAAATGAACTTGTCCCATAGCATTACTGAAAATCCCATTTTCACATAGTCTGCTGATGTGAGACTCTGATGTTATTCATTATTTATCAATTAAATTTATATTCTGCCGCTTCTTCCCAAGACACACAGGGTAGTAAACAACCAAGAGATAAACACAAATTAAAAAAATTAAACGTATTAGAAACATAATACAGATGCAGACTGGCAAAAATCTCCGCTTACAAGGCTTGCTGAAAGAGGAAGGTTTTCAGTAAATGCCAAAAAGATAGCAAAGACAGTGTCTGGCTAATATTCCAGGGGAGGGTAGTTTGTACGTTACCTGTACAAATGTCAGTGCTGCCTTCTGTAGTAAACATTCAGCATAGCAGATTTCTGCATGCATTTCCTCTATTAAAGATAAAATAAAACAAATTAATACATAGCTAAAATAGTAGCAATGAATAGTACTAAAGGAATGGTAATAACAAATGTTATCAAATACTTTCCTGCAAATTTTGCCCCATAACTAGAGTCTTTTTTAAAAAAACTAAAGCTCAGCATCTGGGGCATCTGCCCAGGGACACCACCAGAAGCCGTCACGAGTACCATGATGCCCATGGGCACCAGGTTGGCCACCCTTGGCCAAGATAATAGATATCTCCCATAATTGACATAATTTGATCGGTCACCAGAGGCAGTACTTTTGGAAGAAATAAAAAAATCAAGTTTTTTCCATACTGAGAGAAGACAACAAAAAAAGAGAAACCAAAACACTGTGCTTCTTTGAGCCCCAATGTATTAAGCTGTACAGTCTTTCTACAATTCTTTGCCCCTAATACTGTGAAATAGGTTGCTTATAAATTCACAAAAATGAGCACTGAGTATATAAGCTTACAGAGAAAACACCCCCACCCCATATTCTTCTTACCTTCATTCAGCTGATCTACGGACTGCTTCGAAACTAAGCTGGACAATGATTCTACTACTGTGTTCCTTTTCCTGAATCTACATGAAAGAGAAAGAGGCAAACATTTAATTTTACCTAAAGAAACTGAATCATACATCAGATATTTCTGCCATAGCTGGGAGAGAAAAGGAATGCAATCTACAGAACCTTAATACAATAGGCCACAATATTACAGTGGTACCTCAGTTTACAAACTTAATCCGTTTTGGAAGTCCGTTCTTAAACTGAAACTGTTCTTAAACCGAGGCGCGCTTTCCCTAATGATGCCTTCTGCCGCCAGTGCCCTTCTACCATTCGGCTTCCATTCGTAGTCCGAGGTAAAGTTCGCAAACCGGGACACTACTTCCGGTTTTGCGGAGTTCGTAAACCGAATTGTTCATAAACAGGGCTGTTCTTAAACCGAGGTACCACTGTATTGCATAAACAACGTTCAATAATTTAGTGTCCAGAAAGCAGGGCTCTAACCACTCAGTCATCCAGCCCACCTGTCATAGTAAACATGGGAAGAACTGAGCACCTCCTGCCCCTGGCTCTTGCCCTGGGAATGTAGCTGATTCCCTAGAAGTGCATGAGGCTAGTGAAAAGTAAATATTAAACACCAAAGGGTCATTCATGTAGCTTCCATGCAAATGTGAAATGTTATTTGTCATCTTTGTATCTAGCCATACCTACAAGGTCGTTCTTCAAGGAAACATATACAGAGAATCAAGGAGAATATCTGAAAATTGCCTCTCTGTTTTATCTGATCACATAACTACCAAAAATCAGTGGAGACTGGCCTCTCTCCTTTATACAAAGAAGGCATTCCAAATGATACTCGCATCCCAGATTAATGTGAACTTTTCTAAGATAAATGGTAATTTAATACGTTTGTGTATTAAAGCATCTTAATTTTTGTTACAGAATACAGTTGTTTAAATGGATTTCAATGGGCTTACTGCAAGCCGGACTACTAACTTTGGATATCTTCTGACTGAGTACTGCTCTAGTAATCCTAAACGACAAGGACCAGGATCATATTCTCTATTGAGTAAGTGCATATCAAAATTACAAAAAAGTAACTTTTCTCTACATCTCTTTTCATTACTAGTTTTTTTCCTGTTACTTGCTAAGAAAAAATGTACACGTGATTTTGCACAACCCTCCGATACCTAGCATTCAACAAATAAAAAATTATTCATGCTTACTTTTGGCAAGTTTGTAGAGCTTCTTTCATTGTAGCAATTCCCATTTGGATATCCTGTTGCTCAAAGGTCATAGCAGCCTGCATAACTAAAATAGTACTATACCCTAGGGCATGGTACATGCTACCTTTAGACCTGTTTTGAAAAATAAAATAAAATGGGCATTTCAATCAAAATGGTAGTTCCACTAAAAAAATTAGTATTCTTCAAACACAAAATTACATGTTTCATAAAAGTAACTTTTAAATGCTATACATCTTTCAAAGTATTCTGCACATAAGATTATTTCCTTCAAATCTCTTCTATAATTATGCTTATTCTGCAACCTAGTTCTGTTCTGATAAAATTACAAATGGGTCTGCACATTTTTCCTCTTCAAGTTAACATGCACAACGGCTCTTATTACACCTCAAATTTTGAACTAAAAGCCACTGACCAAAAATAGGTCACTTTAGAGGGTTTAAAGAAATACTTGCAGAAGACTTGCTTTGGGGAGGGGAACAGAGCTAGAAATAATGAAAGCTACTCTGTTCAGAGGCCTTAATCTCCAGCAAACAGATGGCATGCCTTATAGCATCTCCCTGTACTGCTTCTAGCAAACAAAATAACCTCACCAGGGACGAAGCAATTCCAGAGCTTCCGAGAATTTGTTGTTCAGAAATAAGTTCAGTGCCATCGTGCACTCTTCCAGAGAACACTTCAGATCCATCTTGGTGGCCCTAATGGAAAGGATTGGGAGAATAGAATAGTTAGAATTTTGCACTATGCCTAAGTGACATTGCATTCAAACTAGCAGACAAATGCCATGGTACAGCTCAATTGCTGGAAATTACTCAGGTTTTTTAAATACCAAAGTAAATGGACTTTCCACACTGCCTCTGAAACTTGTTCATAACCTCTTTTGGCAAACTGAAAACTCAAACCAACAGAAAACATACGGGATAGTCTTCATTATCTACTTTCTAAATTAAAAGACGCCTGTTTCTTGGGGGAAAAGTGATAACAAACCTAGACAGCATCTTAAAAAGCAGATACATCATCTTGCCAACAAAGGTCCGTACTGTATAGTTAAAGCTATGGTTTTCCCAGTAGTGATGTATCTAACTGAGAGCTGGACCATAAAGAAGGCTGATAGCCGAAGAATTGATGCTTTTGAATTATGGTGCAGGAGGAGACTCTTGAGAGTCCCATGGACTGCAAGAAGATCAAACTTATCCATTCTGAAGGAAATCAGCCCTGAGTGCTCACTGGAAGGACAGATCCTGAAACTGAGGCTCCAAGACTTGGCCACCTCATGAGAAGAGAAGACTCCCTGGAAAAGACCCTGATGTTGGAAAAGATGGAGGGCACAAGGAGAAGGGGACCTCAAAGAACAAGATGGTTGGACAGTGTTCTCGAAGCTACTAACATGAGTTTGACCAAACTGCGGGAGGCAGTGGAAGACAGGAGTGCCTGGTGTGATCTGGTCCATGGGGTCACAGACAGTTGGACACAACTAAATGACTAAACAACAACAACAACAATAGTATTGCTAGTGCTACTTTGTAAATCATTAGTATATTTACATTGCGGGGGGGGGGGGGTACTGTGGTTGAGAAAGCATGGTTTACATCATCCCTACAAAGTACCCCAGCTTTGCTACACTAAGACTGCCACAGCGTTGGAAGGGGGGGGTGTTTGAGAGGGAATAATGACAACTCTGTGATGTATTTATTTATCAGATTTATCAACTGTTTCACAGCCAAAGCAATCAATGCAGTAAGATAAAATACAAAAGATGCCTATTCTAAAAACAATAATAAAATTATACAATGGTATTCTTTGAAATGACTGAGTCACACTCCAGGGAAAGCCTTCTTAAACAAAAAGTAGCTGCCTACACATCTATACATTAGGTGCCAGGTTAACCAGATGGTTAACTGATTCCAGAGGGCTGGTGATGCAGTGGAACCCAATGGTTTGGTTGGTCCATGGCCCGAGGACACTGAACTGCTTAGGCTGTCATTGCAAAATACAGTTCAGTGGCTTACCACACATTGCCACAAGAAAACCCAAGGCTCCCAAGTTCAAGCCCTGGCAGTAGGGTACCCTAGAGTATGTTTGTAAAATCCGCTTTTCTCCTGATATATGCCCAAAGCTGTATATGCCCAAGGCAGAGTGTTAATATGCATATGGATTGCATAGATCCATTTTTTCCAGGTGCATTCTGTGCATGTTTGTCCACAGGAGTGCTTTCAACTGAACTCTATCTCATTGTTTCCCATCCACACTAATGATAGCTGCTTGAGAAGATGTATCTGCACTATGTTTTGATCCAAGAGCTGCGTTGAAACCTTCTGAAAGTGTAAAAAGCAGGGTGGATAAGTAAGTTCAGAACTTCACATGAGTCTGGGTGGCATGAATGAGGTCAGTCCATACTGAAATTCACAAAGACTGGATTTCTGAAGCATGCCTACATAAAATTAATGCTACTTTGGCACTTCCTTTAGTGATGATTTGGTTCTTTGTGGAAACCCTGCCTAGCCCTTATCACCCTGAAGCAGTCAGTAGGTGATAGTAAGAATCATACAATCACAACAATATATCTTCATATGTATACAGTACACCAATTAAGGGGGAAATGCACTTTTTTGTTAACAAATCAATAAAATATATAAAAAATACAAAAAGGAAAAGGAAAGAATTAAAATAAGCACATGCATAGAGAATTTTTGTGGCATAAAGGCATTTCATGGGGTAGAGCTTCAGCCTAACACAAATGCTCTGAGAACTGAGCAGGAGGTATCTCCATGATAAATTGTGCTCTGTTTTTTGTTGCAAAACTTTTGCTTGAGATTGTTCCCAAATTGCTTCCTTTCTATTTTGCCAGGAGGAGAAAAACCAAACCTTTTAAACTATTCTTTCAAAATACTGTAGCCATCCTGTTGGGACCAGCACATGCCATTGAGACCAAGTACTCCTGTGTCTTAAAAGTAAATATTGTAATTGATGTAAAACAACAACAACAACAACAACAACCATTAATGCAATTTTATACTGATGAACAGCTGGGGCTGGGAAGAAAGTACCTACAGCTGAGCTCTTTTTAAATTTGAGAGTGGGGGTGGGGAAATCCTGTTACCCTACATAGAAGTCAACACAATCTGGCCTGATGTTTTTGGTACCAAGACTGCGTCATTCAAATGCTGGCCCAGATCCAGACACCTTATTAAGGCCAAATGATCCTTTTTCTATGGCTTCCTGCAAGTTCACAGTAATTCATATTAAGTTTACTATAACCGAATCTTATTGTAGTGAATCACCTTCTAAATTTGCTGCAAAGTCATTTCAGGCTTATTCTCTCCCCCCCCCCCCCATGCATTACAAATAAACAGCTATACTAAAAGTAAACACCAAAGTCACCAGATAACGGAAGCTATTAGTTCCCTGAGAATCAAAATAAATCTCATACATGATAGATAGCTCCGATTTATTTTTTTAATGGTGTGACAATTTCAGACATGCATCCTGCTATACACACCTTGCAGTATTCTGCAACCTATAAGATTGGCATCAGCAGAAACACAGTGATAACTGCTAGAAATAAGCTATGAATGGAAAAGGAAAACCAATCGCTTCTGAAATAATTCTGAATGTTAATCTCTCCCACGAAAGAGTTCACAGATATGCTGAACTTGCTTTTTTTTACAGAATGCAATAAATTTTTATTAAGACAACCTCATAAAGCAATTTCCCCATAAAATTTTTGTAATTACACCCTGGCTTTTGCCATCGATTGTAGTAACCACTTAGCATAGATAAGACATGATATACTCACAGAATTAAATGAGTAGATAACTTTAGATGAATAACTGCAATTGCTACAGAAAGATAAGCCTCTCTCAGGCACGTTTTGTTTCCGTCAAGAGCCAGACAAGGCAGCAAAAAACACCTAGATAATATCCCATTTCCTCTGTTTTATTCCTCAATACTCACGAGGCTCTTATTAATTAGTTATCAGGCAGGAAAAAGATATAAAAGTTCACACAGAAGCAGCTGTCATCTCAGGAGCCCTCCATATTGCAATTTAAAAAGAAATGTCAGTTGAAATAGCTGCAGCTACAGCAATGCTGCTAGATGATGCCTCTGCAGGAAGAGGATGCTGGGAGATTTTCCCAATCTATGCTGCAGCCTAATTCTAATCCATCACTGCCTAACTACAAAGGGGGAAATGAAGACCAAATGCAACCCAATGATTTGTGTTTGAAGGATGAAAAAGATTTTTGTGCTCCAGATTTTTGTGCTCCAGTTAACATTAAATGTTGGAAATCTGATGAAAAGGAGAACCAGGCTATTTTACGCTGCATTTAAACAGAACAGAGCGCTACAAACAACAGAGCTATTTAATAATTCATTGCCTGTTCTAAAAATAGTATGGCAAGAAGTATAGAACGGTAGTTATTTACTGGGAATTCAGTTTGTTTTCTTTATGTTTGAATTTCTCTTAAATATCAGAAGTACAGTAGGTGTTAAGTATGATCCATGATAATGAGTTGGATAACTATATAGCATGCAATACAACATATATCTAAGGAGAAATGTTAGAGAGGGCATGGAAACTTGAAGAAGCCAACAGTATGAAATATTCTTCCACTGATCATAGAATCATAGAATTGCAAAGTTGGAAGGGACCCCAAGAGTCCAGCCCAACCCCCTTCAATGCAGGAATCTCCCACTCAAAATGGGGCTCAAACCCATGGCCCTGGGATTAAGAGCTTCATGCTCTCCTAAGAAACTACTGAGAGAGCAAGTGAGCTTTCTAGAAGTCTTCACAAGCCATGTTAAGTCATGGGTAGGGCAAACTAAGGCCCAGGGGCCGGATCCAGCCCAATCGCCTTCTATATCCGGCCCAAGGACAGTCTGGGAATCAGCATGTTTTTACATGAGTAGAATGTGTCCGTTTACCGTATTTTTTGCGCTATAAGATGCATCCGATCATAAGACGCACCTAGTTTTTAGAGGAGGAAAACAAGAAATAAGAAGCCTCCTGAGCGAAGAGGGAGCGCTCCTCCCCCTTCGCTCAGGAGGCTTTGCGGGGCTATCCCTGAAACCAGGAGAGCAAGCAGGATTGGTGCGCACCAATCCCGCTTGCTCTCCTGGCTTCAGCGAAAGCAGGCCTCCTGGCTTTCCCCCGACCTCCCGCAAGAGGTCCTCTCTTTAAAGGGAGCGCGGTGCTTGGGCGCTTTTCTGGGAGGTGGGGGAAGGGACAGAGCTGCATGCTCTGTCCCTTCCCCACCTCCCGCAAAAGCCAGGGACAGCTGCGCAGCGCTCCCTCTTGCTGTTCTGGCTTCTGGGATAGCCCGCGAAGCCTGCATTCGCTCCATAAGACGCACACACATTTCCACTTACTTTTTAGGAGGGGGAAAGTGTGTCTTATAGAGTGAAAATGCGGTATTTAAAATGCATCTCTGGGTTATTTGTGGGGCATAGGAATTTGTTCATTCCCCCCCCAAAAAAAAGACCATAGTCCGGCCCCCCACAAAGTCTGAGGGACAGTGGACCAGCCCCCTGCTGAAAAAAGTATGCTGACCCCTGTGTTAAGTATTTGGTTCAAGTGCTATCAAGCTCCAGATTCTTCAGCTGCATTACAAGCATTTTAGGTTCTCGCATGATTGTGTCCAAAAATGTGCTCTCTTCAAAGATGTGCAGAAGCATCTTGGTTTTTCTTTCTATACTATTTGGTACTACCCCAAATCTGTAAACCCGTGTTTAAGTTGCATCCCACTCCACAACAGTAGCAAGTTATGGTGCTGGCACCACATTGGCAGTCATGGTGGGAAAAGGAGTGGTAAGTAATTAATGGGGAAAATTGTGATGGAGCTAGATTTTCCCTGCAATGCAAGGGAAGGGAAGTAGGACTAGATGACCCTTCCAACTCTAAAATTCTATGATTCTAGACTTGCTGGTTGGGGCTGGAAGAGAGATTAGAGCAAGAAAGAAAAGTGGCAGAGAAGAAATGTGCTAAGAAGAAGCAGCGAAGCCAAAGTCTCTCTGTGTGAGCTTTACTCTTGCTGACCAGAATAACATGCCTTGTAGGCAGAGGAGTGATGTGACCAAGAAAGGGATATCCAATAGCATGATCACTGAGCGTGGGTGGAAGGAAACCCCAATAACAGCATTTGTTGGAGCACTTACTGAAAGTGGCCTCCACCAAAGCAAATTTGGCAGCCTTGAAACACTTTACGAAGGTGGAAGGCTGAACCCAGTTGTCCTCCCGGGGGCCATTGCTACTAAGGGTTAAGTGGTTGCTATAAAAACTAAGCAAGCAGCAAGTAAGGGTGGCATTACAAAACATGCCCTTTGTCGTGACATCTTCAAAGCTTTTGCCTAGTCTCAGACTCCTGATCCTGTTCTTGAACTCTCTAGCCAGGGCTGGCCCAACTATGAGGCAAGGTGAGGAGACCGCTTCAGGCAGCAGGATCCACCGGACAGGCAGATTCTGATGCCAATCACAGGGATGCCAATACAACATGGAACACAAATGTCAAATGTGTACACACAACATAAAAATAGAAATATAAAAATCAAAGCAGTTATATAAATGCAATTACAATATTAAGAAATACATGGGTTCTTTTCACTTTTCTTTATGTCTGCAGCTTATGCATGTGGTTAGACAAACTGCAACACATCCAGGTCCCCTATAATCACGAACATTTATTAATATAAATCCAGGCACAGAAAAGCTAAACACACACTCATAGAACCTGAGTACTAGGCAAACACAACTTGGCTTATCAAATACTTTAACCAGTAATAGAACAGTATTCTACATTCTTGATGGTATTTTAATTTTGCACACCTTAATATGGATTCCTTTATCAAGAGATAATAGTTAAAACTTTAACCACAGTTTTGAGATTAAAAGGCTAACCTTTCTTAAACACTTCTGGCTTCTATCTCTGCAATAATACCACACAGAGCAGCTTGGGTAGGATCAAGGATTAAGAATATCCAACTTCAGTATGAGGAAAGGAGAGGGAGAGGGAAAGGCACTTCTAATGTTTCTTCATACCTGCACTTTGTGATTTTACAAGAAATTCTACTTTTAAAAAAAAAAATATTTATGATATATCTGTATTTCTACTTAATGTATAGATGCAATAAAAAACAATTTAAAGCCACTGATATTGAAATTTTTAATGCTGAATATTTAGCATCATATGGCACTTTTTCCATGCATGAAGTGCCTCAAATACACTCTCAATAATCCTTACAACCAGTAGCAGTGGGTGGAGCAGTTGGGGCTGTGTTGCTACCCTGGCTTACTAACACTGCATGTCCCTGCTGTTTATTGAAAGGGGAAGGGACAAGACTCCAGGAGCTCAGTGTAGTGTCGACATAGCCAATTCTGCCACTGTGCCTGCACCACATCTCAGTGAAGTGGCATCAAAGCATGGTGTTGGGAAGTGAGGTGCCCCTCCACCCACAACACCCTGCCGCTGCTTACAACCAGTGCTGGATTTATGTATAAGCTAAACAAGCTATAGCTTAGGGCCCCACTGTCTTGGGGGCCCACCAATCTTTCCCATGCAATAGTCACCCAGCTGAGTCATCCAGTCTGAGATCAGCTGAGATCAGCATTATCCCCATGCTGTAAGAACAGTGGTTTGCTTAAGGTCACCTATTACATTTATGCCTGAGAAGAGACTGGATCCAGGGACTTCGCCTGCAGGTGTCCATCATACATACAGAATTGCAACTTAGGCCACAGCCTTTTCCTCATTTACCTGGGAGGAAGTAAGCACATTGAATTCAAAAGGGTGTCCTCCCAGGTAAATGAGGAAAAGTCTGTGGCCTAAGTTGCAATTCTGTATGTATGATGTTGATAAATGTGTTCCCTCAAGGGTTCCTGGTAGTAATGATGGAAGAACCTACCATGCAGGCAGCCACAGTACTGGAAAAAGCCTGAGTCTACCCTCAACCAACTTGAAGTTTATCTACAGCCATTATGCTCTCCTTACTCTTTCCTTACTAATGGAGGGCCTTAGCAATAGGTGGGGTCAAAATATTTCACTTTTGACTACAAGCTGCGAAAAGCAGGTGGAACTTATATGCACATGGGCATCTGCAGATCAGCTGGAAAACACTATCTATGCAGTTCAGATGGTGTAGGTAAGACTCACCAAGGTCAATGGCGCAATTTGAGTAAATTTGCGTAGCTGTATAAGTATGGCAGAACAACTCATCAAGCTTGAGATCTTTAACAAACATATTGTTCTAAAAGACCTTCCTGCACTAATTAGACAGACACATCCTAGCAATGATGACATTATTTTCACAGTGTTTATTTGATCGCCATATTGGCTGTGATGCGTAAGGAAATCTGATATTGTAGCTGACAGCACTGCGCTCACAGTTATTTTGCTGTATTGGATAAGCATGCAGAAAGCATGAGCAGCATACGGTTCATGTGCAATTTAAAAAAGTGAACAGTAACAAATGTGCCCTTTAGATGAACTACCAAATAAACGAGACCACACAGCTGAATGGGATCAAATCGGGCTACACCTTTATTGACTACAGATGAAGTGGTTTGGCATAGGCATAGGCCCTGGGTAAGCATTTATTTCCGGCCCATCTGCTGGAAATGACATCAGGGTCAACCCAGCAGCGGGGATTCCTATGACTTAGATCAAATAGGAGGATCCCCACAGGGATTGCCACCTCTAGGAGCGCTGAGGCCCAAGGGCAAATGGACAGAAGCAACTCCATCATGAATCCCTTTAAGGGGATAACCTGTTTCCGGAGGGGAAAGTGAGAGTACAACAACCCTTCCAACCAAAACTAAGGTTAAAAGGTAAAGGGACCCCTGACCATTAGGTCCAGTCGTGGCCGACTCTGGGGTTGCGGCCCTCATCTCGCTTTACTGACCAAGGGAGCCGGCGTATAGCATGACTAAGCTGCTTCTGGTTCACCAGAGCAGCGCACGGAAACACCATTTACCTTCCCGCCGGAGCGGTACCTATTTATTTACTTGCACTTTGATGTGCTTTCGAACTGCTAGGTTGGCAGGAGCAGGGACCGAGCAGCGGGAGCTCACCCCGTCGTAGGGATTCGAACCGCCGACCTTCTGATCCTAGGCTCTGTGGTTTAACCCACAATGCCACCCACGTCCCCAAAAAACTAAGGTTACCCATTGCCTAAACTGCCGAAGTTGTGATGATTGCTGCAAGGTAAGCAAAACCTCCAGGGCATAGCCAATTCACCTGATACACCAAAATACAGTGACCACTGCAGCCATAGCAAAGCCAATTCAATGCAAAAATACAGTGACCACTGCAGCCATAGCAAAGTCAATTCAATGAGTAAGTGCAAAATTACAGGAGTGGGTGTCGGGGGCTGGCGTAGGCTGTTTTAAACCCCCTGGGAGCGGACCTGAGGGAAGCCTGATTGTTCCCTCAGGCCCACCCCTGGAGAGCCCCACCCTCCGTGCCACCCTGCCATTGGTCAATTCGGCAAGCTGATGTGGAGCAGGATTTCAAGCCGGGAGGGTGAGCCAAAGCTCGTGCTCCGGCAAGGATCAGACCCGAACACACAGTCCTGTATCATCGGTGGGAGGGAGGTGTTGGCCATCCCACAAGGCCGCCACACCCCTAAAAGGGGCTGAGCAGACCTATGGACACTATAAAGTGACTTTTGTTCTCTCTTCTCTGAACCACAAGCTGAGATGGAAAGAGACTGGGACCGTGCTGAGAAGCCCTAAGTTAAAAGTCATTACAATAATAAGCTGACGAAATAGGGAAGAAGCAGTAGGTTAACTACATTCTGCAGATAAAGAAGGAAACAAGTAGCAGGAACATGAGGAGTTAAGGAGAAGCAGTGTTGGAAGTAGGTGATGTAAGAAGAGCAGAAAGGATAACACTACATTTAGTTTAAATGTATACTGCTCACTTCCGCCTTTCTTCCCAGCATCTCTATTAGGAGAATGAGGTTTTTAAAAAATCATACTTACACGGGGATGTTTTCAAAGGCATCCTCAAAGCTTTCCTGCAAATTAGTAAGGATAAATTGTTAGTAAGCTGAAATAGGTTACACTACATTTCAAACTCTTGTTGGCCCGAGCTGACATTCAGTTTGTGTAAACAGACTCATTCAGAACCAGCTGAACACCAATTCACTGGATCTGGCAACTATAAAGTGGTACCTTGGTTTACGAACTTAATCCGTTCTGGAAGTCCGTTCTTAAACTGAAACCGTTCTTAGTCGCTTTCCCTAATGAGGCCTCCCCCTGCCAGTGCCCTTCCACTGTTTGGATTCCGTTCTTAGACCAAGGTAAAGTTTGCAAAATGGATCACTATTTCCGGTTTTGTGGAGTTTGTAAAACGAATCGTTCTTAAACAAGACTGTTCTTAAACCAAGGTACCACTATATATACCATATTTTTCGCTCCATAGGATGCACACACCCCCCCCTAAAAAGTAAGGGGAAATGTCTGTGCATCCTATGGAATGAAGCCAGCAAGAACCGCTGCTGCTGACACGCTCTGCGCAGCTCTTCCAGCTCATTGTAAAGCCAGCAAGATCCGCTGCTGCTGACCTGAGCTGGGGAGGAGGGAGGGAAGGGGATTCCGTCCGTCCGTCCCTCCTCCGTGGCTCGCTTTGAAGCAGCAAAGTGGGAGGGGAGCCACTTACACCCGTGTAAGCGGCTCCTCTCCCACTTTCCTGCTTCAAAGAAGAAGAAGAAGAGTTTGGATTTGATATCCCGCCTTTCACTCCCTTTAAGGAGTCTCAAAGCGGCTAACATTCTCCTTTCCCTTCCTCCCCCACAACAAACACTCTGTGAGGTGAGTGAGGCTGAGAGACTTCAGAGAAGTGTGACTGGCCCAGGGTCACCCAGCAGCTGCATGTGGAGGAGCGGAGACGCGAACCCGGTTCCCCAGATTACAAGACTACCGCTCTTAACCACTACACCACACTGGCTCTCGCAACTACGGAGGAGGGAAGGAAGGGGGCCATGGATCCTCTGCTAGCGAAGGCAGCGGATTCCCTCCTCCCGGGCTCCCTTTGAAGCAGCAAAGTGGGAGGGGAGCAGCTCACACTTGTGTAAGCAGCTCCTCTCCCACTTTCCTGCTTAAAGCAACCACGGAGGAGGGAAGGAAGGGGACCACGGATCCTCCGCTGCTTGCGGCTGCAGTGGATTTCCTCCTCCTGGGCTCCCTTTGAAGCAGCAAAGTGGGAGGGGAGCAGCTTACACTCGTGTATGCTCCTCTCCCACTTTCCTGCTTCAAAGTGGAGGGAATCCGCTGCAGTTGCGAGCAGAGGATCCATGGCTCTGCTTCCTTCCCTCCTCCTTGGCTTGCTTCGAAGCAGGGTGCAGGGGTGCAGGGGGGAAAGAGGGCAGGAAATAGATGCCGGGCAGGAAGACACAACCACACTTTGACCACTGGAAAGTCCACCTCAGCCTCCCCAGACTTCCACTAAGAAGGCCAGGCTAATCTTGATGGCCATAAATCAGGCTCAGCATTATTAACTGGACTTAGATAAGCCATGGTTCCCCTTCCTACCCTCCTCTGAGGCTCGCTTTAAAGCAGCAAAGCGGACAGGAGCCGCCCGCTTTGCTGCTTTAAATAGTTTAGTGCAATATTTGATTCAGAATATTCCCCCCCCCCCCGTGTTTTCCTCCTCTAAAAACTAGGTGCACCCTATGGAGCGAAAAATACAGTAGTTTATTGGGTTTCGCCCAGACCATTCCTATATCCAGGCACTAGCTCAGCACCTTCACAGCCATGCCAGACTCAGATGACAAAGAGAAATGTAGAGCTGAGTGTCTTTGGCATACTGATCAGTGTTTGAAATGCCCACTGTTTTAGGCGCATTTTACAACAGGGAATTTCATTAGCGCAAGTAGTTTCTGAGATCTGGGTGAAGTACTGCACCTAAGATTTCAGATTGAAACTGCAGAGTGGAAAGAAAGGAGGACCTTTTTCTGCCTCCCCACTTCCAGCTACTCTCTGAAGGCTGGAGAAGAGATCCTCTTAAGAATATTAGGGTGGTGGGCAGGGGAAGGACTAGACCATGTGAAAAATGAACATAATATTTTAGCTGAAGTCCATTCATTTTCAGCTTTGTATTCTTGTTATAAAAAACCACACCTATACATTCCATTGATGCACCCATAACCTAGGTTTAAGCTGCCATTTAGCTCCTAGCTTTCATATCTCAGTTTCTTACACTGATACCGATGGTTCTCTTAAAAAAAAGCCACAAACGTGCATCAGATCTGTGGATCTTATTCATCCCCCTATTGACAGAATGGACATGTTTACAAAGGGGCGGGGATCAGTAAAAATAATTCCAAGAGCGGGTGACACACAACAACAGCTAGTTATTAGCACTCTAGCAAATTATTAAACCATTTCAACTTGAATTTCAGAGGGTTTGTACACATAGCAGTAAGCTTATAAATGTATTGATTGTCTTAGACTAAAGACACTTAGATTTAATACTGCTTCATAAAAAAGACCAAGCTGGGGACACACAAGTAATCTGGGATTTGTTTGCTTTTGTATTTAAAGGCAGAATAGGATAATGCATTGCTATGTTACCTAGACTGCATTTCACCTCTTATGAACTTAGATCAGATGCTCTAAAAAAAGAGGAGCAATTCTAAGAACTTGACTAACAGGACAATCTGTTACAGATACCATCCCCTGGTGTGCCAACAATTGGATGAGTGTGTCACATAAGGGCAACATACAGTTCATTCATTTGGCATATCTTTGTTGTTAAATCAGGGCACAATTTTCCCTTCCAAGGACAGAAATGTAAGAATATATGTTTACAACAATGGGTAATAAAGTTTTATGGCAACATTACTTAAACATGTTTAAGTAATGTTTATGTTCGGGTATTTTTATTATTTTTTAATTAATTAATTAATTAATTAATTAGGAAGGTATTTTGGGGGTATTTTTATTTTAAAAATTTTGTTGTAAATCTCTTCAAGCCTTTTGTTGCGAATTCATGACTTTAACTAACTAACTAAACAGTGAGTAGGGACAAGTGATGTAACTCGTGATGTTTTCTCACTTTTCATTTTTTGCCAATTACTGAGCCCATGTTGTTTCACAGCTCATTCTCTTTTGATTCTCTTTCATCAAATTTCATAATTGCTTTCAAAAATTATGTGTGTTATGCAACATGTATTTGGGCCACGTAACTGATAACATGTTTTGATTTGTGTAATTTTACTACAGACATACAATGTATGTGCATTTGGAAAAGATATGACTTGCATTAAGTGACAGTAATGTAGCAGGATTGATTATTACAAAAAAAAGGTTCCCCACCCATTTTATTTCTTTTTGAAAATAATATGAACCAACGCATCATAATCCAACAAACATTCATGGAATCTTGCTCAATGTTCGCACAAAATAGCAAATTTTGTAATATTTCATTGACAATTTTGAAAAATACAAACATCATTCACATCCCTAGTAGGAACACACCATTGGGTCACAAGAAATTATCGACACTGGCTACCAAGTAGCTGGCAGTAGAATTCTAAACTTGGCAAGCTCTCTATATGCAAACTAGGTACCAGTTACTGCTATCTGATTGAAGCAGGATTTATGTTTGCTGTGTTGAGACTGCATATTTATTCAACATTGTATTCAATATTGGGCAGGAAAGTTCAAGAAGGATACTGAAAACTAGAAGAGGTTTCATAGAGAGTTACAAGGATGCTTTTAAAAAAGACCCAAGCTTAAAGAATAAACTAATTTATTGTGTCATGAACTTCTGTAGTCAGGATACTATCAGATACAGCATGGGGTGTGGGGATCGTTTTGGGCAGGAAATTAGCATAGAGACATAGCTATGTTCCATCAAATAGTGTGTTCAGTTTATGCACACTTTTTAAAAAACCGTATTATTAACAACAATTAATTGTTATTGTTGGCCCTAGTAAAGGTAAAGGTAAAGGGACCCCCGACCATTAGGTCCAGTCGTGACCGACTCTGGGGTTGCGGCGCTCATCTCGCTTTATTGGCCGAGGGAGCCAGCGTACAGCTTCCGGGTCATGTGGCCAGCATGACTAAGCCACTTCTGGTGAAACCAGAGCAGCGCACGGAAACGCCGTTTACCTTCCCGCCGGAGCAGTACCTATTTATCTACTTGCACTTTGATGTGTTTTCGAACTGCTAGGTTGGCAGGAGCAGGGACCAAGCAACGGGAGCTCACTCCGTTGCGGGGATTCGAACTGCTGACCTTCTGATCGGCAAGTCCTAGGCTCTGTGGTTTAACCCACAACACCACCTACGTCCCAGATTGTTGGCCCTAAAACACTCCAAATACAACTTTCAGGGTTTATTTTTCCTTCCCTGGGATATACCTGCAGCCTTCAGGGGTATTGCTCACCATGTCTGAGAATCTCTGTTGCAATGAGCTTCCTTGAAAAACTTGCTCCACCCCTGCACCAGGCAGGAAATTGAACTACTTTCTAAAGGTGCATTGTCACAAGATCTAATGGAAGAACTGAAGCAAGTGATTAGTTTCCAATTACTGGGGTTGAACTATTCTTCCTGATAAGGTGGGGAAATTAGCAAGAGTTCTAGTTGTGTAACTTATTCAAACCACAGTTCCATCATCCTATGATGAAACAGCATATTAAATTTTTAAAACTGGGTCTGTAAATGTGTTTATCTGATGTTATTTTAAACACAAAGTATTGTTTTTATTAGAATACTCATATCCTGCCTTTCAAGAAAAGCTCTCAGTATTATCAGTGGGGTATACATAACAAAACTGGGCAACAATTAAAAAATATCCTAATGTTTTTGCTAGAGTGTCATGCGCACCTTTGAGTTATATTGGCTTTACTGTGAATTCTTTACTGAGCTAGATCTCAGAATTCTCAGCAGAAGAGACTCTTGGAAATGTAGAGGGAACGATGATGTATGAAGTTCTCTATCTACCCTTCTTGTTGCCTCACCATGCCCATGGCAGGAATACCCACTCAGTCCTGAGGGCATGCTGACACCGTATCTGGCTAACATGATACATTAATGTCTAAAGGGGACAGTGAGCATTTCTTGGTATCCTCTTAATGGGCTGGCGGCATCATCTTAATGTGCCATTTACAAAAATATGCCTAGGACTAACAAAGAGTTGGCTACCATGGAGAGTCCATACAGTCCATAATGATGGATTCTTTCATGAAGCAGAAACAAAATCATACAATACGATTTTTAAAATCTACTTGTTCTAACACAGTGAACATGTTATTACTATGCACATTTCTCGCTACACACTAATAATGCCTCATGGACGCTCTTGCTATGATGCAATTCTTGCTGCAGCCCCACTACATTGTTTCGTCTCCATTGCAAACTTCTAATATCTTCAGAGACCAGCCTAGGTAGCAGTGTTGTTATAAATTTAAATTGTTATAGTGAAATCAGTTCTTTCCAAATATAGGACTAAAATAATAGTTATCTTGAGCACCTACTATTTACATGAGGGGGGGAAAGTAAGACACTACTTGCTTGTAAAAACATGAACTCAAACTGTTTTCAATCTCAGATTACAGTCTAAGTTTATCTTCTAAATTTAAGCCAACTGAAATAATGAGAACCTAAGTGAAGATCTGAACTGGAATATGAAAGATCATTCCAATGACCTGCTTCACGTGTCACACACAGGCATGTCCAAAGTCCGTTTCGGGGGCCTAATCCGGCCCGCCAGGCCCTTAATTTCCTGGAGTAAAATCCTAAAAAAACAGCCCCTCATTTCATCAAATGTGGCCCTCTTTTTTTGTTCTTGTTTTTTTTATTAAAGATTTTCTTGTTTTACAGAATTATGTGTAATGTCTCTTGTATTTTTTCCGTGTAACCTTTTTACATATCAGTTTCATTTGTTGAGACTTTGGACACCACTGATAGCTCAGTGTGGTTGCAGCTGAAGGGGTTTTGGCAGTTTGCTTACGTCATGCAAAACCAACAAACTGTGCTTAATCTTAATTATTGCTTATTTCAAACAAACCAGTTAACATTAATAAGAATAAGAATAAAAAAATTGAATTTAAATATCCCCCCTTATCCCCGGCAGGTCTCAGGGCGGTTCACAGAATAATCAGAGTGGTTCACTGTCTGGGATTTGGATGACATGCTGAGTTGTAGAAAATCAGAGGCAAAAGCTTCCACTCTTCTCTGGTGTGGCTGCAAGGAGCTGCAAGTGAGCAAGTCCAAAGCTTGCAGTGTCTCATTACTGCAATCGACCAAGGTATTCTTCTGGAGCGGCTGTCTGAGTTGGCGGTGGGTGGCACCACTTTACGATGGTTCTGGTCCTACTTAGATGGTCGTTTCCAGAGGGTGATGCTTGGGGAGTGCTCTTCAGCCTACTTCTGCTTTACATCTTCAGGTGAGGCAGCGGGTGTGCTGGACCGTTGTCTTGTCTCGGTAAGGGATTGGATGAAGCTGGATCCAGTCTGAGGCACTAGACCAAATGGATGAGAGTTTTTCCAGGAACAATGCTCGGGTGGGTGCTGCCTTTTAATTTCTAAAGAGAAGGCAGTTCTATCTTCTGATCTCACTGTTCAGCACTACAGTACTGAGATTAGGAAATAAAGCTGTGGGGGCTGGTGGGTCTCTTCCTGTAGCTTGTGGGGTCATATCTGGTCCACAGGTTAGCCACCCCCACTGTAGACATAGACAACACTCAAATCCAAGGTACATTTCTGCATTTAGACCAGGGGTGGGGAAACTGTGATCCTTCTGATTTGTTGGTTTCCAATTCCCTCCACTCCTGCCCGGCATGGTCAGCAATGTTGGGAGTTGTGGTCAAGCAACATCTGGATAGCCACCTATTCCACACCCCCGATCTAAAGACTGTTGCCATCTTCATGAGAAGAGCATATGGGTCTTCAGTGCTTATGAATTACTGTATGCCTTCTTTGAGTGAACTTTGTTCCACTACGGAGATACTAGAAGCAAATCCTTTTGCATTGAGTGCTCCCTTGTGGTCAACCTTTTTACTTCTCCCGCAGAGGACTGTGGCACAAGCAACCTGTTGTAAAATTAAATAGTGAAATTCATGCCAACCCAGAAGTAAAGCCCATTGAGTCCAATGGGACTTACTCTGATGTAAGCGTGCATAGGATGGCAGCCTAAGGCACTTAGACTTTCAACGCTGTAACTCCATGTGTTTATGCAACAATTGCCCAAATGTTGCCTGGTTGAAGCAGCCCTTTGCAGCACTCACACGACAATTTTTAATACTTCCCCATTCCTTTCATCACATTCAACAGAGCCCATCCATCTTCACTGCTGTGTGGAAACAAATTGTGCAAACGTCAAACGTTAGTATCAGTAAGAATCATTAGTCACCAATGGTATCTTCTAACTTTTAACAGAGTTTAAAGGTTGAACATGTACTACCTACTCCAGCTTTCATGTTTCTATGTAGCGGTTGGTGTTGTTTTTAAGGGCTTTTTCTTCTTCTTTGGCGATCACTCGTAGCCGAGTAAGATTGTCTTCCAAAAACACGGTTTTAACATTGAGTCCGTAAGTGACTGTGGAGGCCAATTCTGGATCCACATGTCCTTCCACAGTGGGGACATTGGTTTCTGGGCAGGAGTTGATCATGGTGTGGATTTGCCAAGCGTGCCTTCCGCTTAGCATGTTTCTCCCTTGCGTCCTGTGTTCAAGCATCTTCAAAGCCCATGACACCTTTGGTAAAGGCTGTTCTCCAATTGGAGCGCTTGCAGGCAAGTGTTTCCCAATTGTTGGTGTGTAAACTACATTTTTTAAAAAAACTGCCTTGAGAGAGTCTTTAAACCTCTTTTCTTGACTTTTGTTTAAAGGCAGTACCAGCAAGACTACCTTGGAATGGTTTAGTCAAATTATTATTAGTTTAGGTGAATAAGAACAATCCCAGGCAATTCAGAGAGAAATGTCCAGATTTTTAGCCACTGATGTGCCATCAGTGACCCAACCCAATAATGCATTATCAGAAAAAGGACTAGAAAAAAATTATGACCTTTGTGGACTTACAGTGCAATCCTTAACATGTCTACTCAGAAGTAAGCTCTACTGAACTCAGTGTGGCTTATTCCCAGGTAAGTGGGGTTAGGACTGCAATCTTACCTTCTGAGTCCCATTGATTTTGAGCAGGATGAATTCAGGCATGTGTTTGACTCTAATGAGATTTAGAAACTGGATTGAATTCTGATGGATTAAATTCTTTGCTTTTTTTTTTAAAGGATGGTCACAGTGAAAATCGACTTAAGAGTTTTTCAGATTAATATACTGTATATAATTTTTGCTTAAAATCATTGTTTTCAAAACATTAGCCTGAATTTTAAATTCAGAGTCTTAGAATATAGTCCATTTACTATCCAATTATTTTGTTATAGTGGTCTGGACATTTCAAGTGGAAGACAATCTGTATGAAGAGCATATGCAACTGTAAAAATCCAGTTAAACCTACCTGCCTGTGTGCCACTAATTGACACTTAACACTAAAGTAGCTGGCACTAGTAAGCTCTTCTGCTAAGCTCAAAAGTCTCTCTAAAACCTTGAGGGAAGGGATGGTTACAGCTCAATGTCTGTGTCTTTTAATGTAATTTGGATTAAAGCACTATATCTGGACACAGCTTTGATTTTGTCAAGAAACAGCAAAGAATAGCCAGCTGATTTTGGCACAGATTCAGTGTGGTCAGTCTGAGAGTGCAGAGAAACAGCAGAAGTTCATTTGTCTTCGCATGTTTTACTTTAGCTCACTGCCTATTTATACACGTCATCTGCTTCCAGCTCTAGCCACATTTTCCTTTAGCTGTTATGACAACAAGACTTGTCTTCTACCCTCCAGTAGTAAAAAATCTCTAAATAGATTTATGGTTGCATTGGAAGATGACGACCACAAATTTATGCTATACATTTGCTGAACTGAGAGCTGGGCAAAAAAACAGGCTCATGTGTGCCCCCCCCCCAGTCTTTATGCAGAGAATGAGCAGAGAGGAGCAGGAAAGTTAGAGAGGAACCAAAGTCAGACCACCTCAATCCAAGTACATCAAATGGCCAGACTGAAGATTGATGTGGAATACATGCAACCCACCATCTGCACGTGTTCAAGCCACATGTGACCACTGACACATGCACCATTTTTGGCCCCAGAAGCAGGCGGGTGCGGAACGGCGTGGGCTTAGACATATCCCACCAATGTGTGCGGTGCCTCGGAATGCAACCCCCACGTAAATGGGGAGTTGGCTCTATTTAATGGACAACTTTGGTCAGTTCTGTACTGTAGTAGGGCAGCCTTTCCCAATCTGTTACCCTCCAGATGATTTGGGCAATTCCTATCAGCCCCAGCCAGCCTGTTATATATAAAAAAGAAAATATAGATGGCAGCAGGGAAGCTTTCCTGTCTTGAAATATATGAAATCTGGAACCAAGCCACAGGGGGTACTACAGATTTTGGGGTGTTTTCAGTGTAGACACTGCAGGTCGGTTATGCAAAAAGCTTTTTTTCTATTCCAAACATGCAATGTTTAGTCAAGGCAATGATTATTCATTGACATTACAGAAGTTAAATATTACTAAGGGGCTTTCTTGCCACTGTGTTTGGTTTGCATGAGAACTATTCCATCTGATCCTTTCTGAGCTGGGTAGCAGACAACTTTCATGGCGATATGCAAAAATATCCTCTGGGTGCTTGTTTGCATAGAGGAGAGAATGAACGACTTTTTGGAGACCATGAAATACTGCATAGCTTGTTTTTGCTCCTCTCCTTCCACTACACTGTATTGCATGTTGCAAAAAAACAACACCAAAAAAAAAAACCCTCATGTTGGCTTATCAGCATCTTTCCTTCCTGTCTTCCCTTGGATCTCCATAGGCCATGCTGCTCTAGAAGCATGTTCATATGAGCCTTTGTGCTTGACTGCAAGGCCACTTCCGCCTTAAGGAGGAGGTGGTGTTGCAGGCTCTCATGACCCCTCCACGCGCATGCGCAGGGGGTGGGTGGACAGCCCTGCGCGACTGGGGGATTCCTGGCTGTGTCACTGGCCAGGCCGACCAATCTGGTTGGTCTGGGGGTGTGGCCTGCCCAATAAAGGCAGGACGCAGCTGGGAGATCTCTCTCTTTCAGGCTTCCAGCTGCTTCGGTTTTCCCACCCTCCTGCCCTTTAAGGTTTTCATCTCTTTTGACCTTGCTATGGACTTCGGTTGGTCACCGTTGAGGGGCCTGGTAGGAATTTTTCCACTTGGCAAATTGGCACCAGCCACTTGGTTTTCGCCTTCCTCGTAGCAAATTGTCACAACTTTTTAAGGTTTGGTGGTTAGGCATTGGAATATTTCTGGAGAAGAGAAGAGAGGAGGTAGCGCCATCACCTGCCCCATATATTGAAGGGTATCCCGTTAAAGGATTCCAGGGGGCGTGGCCCTGTCCGAAGCCTGGGGAGGTGAGGGCCTAAGGCACGACCCCTAGCTGTGACCCCGGGAGAGTTCCTAGTTGATGTGCACCAGCAGGACTCCCCCTACTGGTGGTTAACCCTTTCCGGACTCCCTGTAGACAGGCTGGAGTCAGATATAGTCAGTTAGATCCAATGCCTAAGCCAATACTGCTTATCATCTGTAACCAATAAAGTTGTGGCCTTTTTTAGCCTATTAACCTTAAATATTTGAGTCATGTCTTTATTCAACCAAGTGGGGGGGGGGTGGGTCAGGACTTGCCACGCAATGTAGCTACCTCACTCCAAAAGGGGGACTGCCGAGAAATTGTAACAGATGGATAAAAAATAACAGAGTGAGGTTCATGGGTCTTCCCCCCCCCCCAAAAAAAACCCCACGATTTTTAAATATATAAATCCAACCTGCTCTGCAATGTTTCGATCTAGCTTTTTATTTTACTAGATGCACGTGATTTCCAGCTTCACCTGGTTCACCAGCTATGGACAGGAACAACTTGGTCACTGTGCTTTGTGTTCTAATAACTTTGTGTTTGAGCTATTGCAATGTGTTCTATATGGGTCTGCTGCTGAACACAGTTCAGACGCTGCAGCTAGTACAAAATGCAGCTGTGAAAATCTTGCTACGCTTCTCATTTAGGCACTGTATAACACCAGTCCCAAAGCAGTCAGAACAATTTCATTACTTGTTTTATATACTGTACATTTCTTACCTCTTTTAGCTTTACATATTGTATAATAAATAAATAAAGGAATAAGTTGGGCTTCATCTCAATAAATAAAAAGCCCAGTGTGCTGAAGCAGTTTTGGAATTAATGTACTCATTAATGTAAGAAGAACACTGTTTCTGTAATGGAAAATCCTATATTCCACATTTTGTACATTGATGCACTTTCATGTGAAGTCAATAAGCAGTAGAAATAAGGGCAAGTTTAACAGGTTCTTAAAATAAGGTTAGTACAAAAAAGGCAGTACAAACGTCATTTTAGTTGAAACGAGGTACAGTGGTACCTTGGGTTAAGTAATGAATTCGTTCCAGAGGTCCATTCTTAACCTGAAGCACCACTTTATCTAATGGGGCCTCCCGCTGCTGCCGTGCTGCCGGAGCACGATTTCTGTTCTCATCCTGAAGCAAAGTTCTTAACCCAAGGTACTATTTCTGGGTTAGCGAAGTCTGTAACCTGAAGCATATGTAACCTAAAGTGTATGTAACCTGAAGTACCACTGTATAGAATTTGCAGCATTGGCCTAGAATCCTTCTTCTCAAGACCAGTCTAATCATGTCAACAGTGTGATCAGCACTAAAAAAAAAGCTAATGCTATTCTACACTGCATCAACAGAAGTCTAATGTCCCAATCAAGGGAAGTAATAGTAGCACTCTGTTCTGCCTTGGTCTGACCGCACCTGGAATACTGTGTCCACTTCTGGGCGCCACAGTTTAAGAAAGATATTGACAAGCTGGAATGTGTGCAGAGGAGGGCAACCAAGAAGATCAAGGGTCTGGAAGCCAAGCCTTATGAGGAATGGTTGAGGGAGTTGGGCATGTTTAGCCTAGAAAAGAGACTGAAAGGAAATATGACAGCCATCTAAAGGGTTTTCTCCCACTTTGCAAGCTAGGACTCAAACTAAAGGATTCAAGTTACAAGAAAGGAGATTCTGACTAAACATAAGGAAGAACTTTCTGACAGTAAGAGCTGTTTGACAGTGGAACGGTCTCCCTCAGGAGGTGGTGGACTGGACTCCCCTTCACTGGCGGTTTTTAAGCCACACACACAAAGCTTTATTGCGGCCCATAGACCCAAAATACAAAGTACAAGGTTTATAAGCAGAGATTAGATGGTCATCTGTCATGGATGCTTTAGTTGAGATTCCTTCATTGCGGGGGCTTAAACTAGATGACCCTTGGGGTCCCTTTGAACTCCACAATACTATGTTTCTATGAGGGTTACTCTACAATTCTGTGATTCTATGACAGTTACTTTTTAGTTTTTACTAAACCTTTGCAAAATATGAAGCTTCACACAGTTCTGACTTTTCAGAGATTGTTACTCAGAGAGCCTTAAATGACATATATTGTGTTTAAATGACACCATGTAGAACATTCTTTAGTCAAAAACAAAAGCTGGGTCCAAAAATATCCTTTAATAGCCTTCAACAGAGGCCAGCAGGCAGTACATATTAACCAAGGCAGAACTACACAAGTTCTCTGTGGCTTCCAATTATTTTATATCAAGCTGCTCAGTTACACCACAAGAGAATCCCCTAGTGGCCAATTATTACCACATGAAACCTCCCTTACAACACTGGCATAGTACACATTGGCATAATAAACTGCAATGTGCTGGCTGACATTTTCAAAATACATTCTTGGAGCATCAAAATATTTTTTGTACTTCCTTCTAGAAAAGAAAGAACTATTACATTAAGAGAAGTGTTAGAATAAGGGACATAAAGCAGGGATGACCAGGTTAAATTCTCCCTCACCAATAAAGCTTATTGGGATAATACTATGTAATCACCTTGAGCTACTTTAAGGGAGAGCAGGATAAAATTATATAGTTTTCCAAAACTGGTGTTCCTTGCTATTTGAGTTATCACTTTGAAATGGAAGTTGCAGAATGCACAAAAAGTGTACATTTCCTATAAAAGAGACACACCCGGATGGCTGTATATTCAGTTGCACAGATATATTCAGCCACATGGAGAATGGGCCCTACACGTGTAGAAGGGGAATCCAGGATTTTCTTTTGCATGGTGGAGCCCTTCATGCACAGGGCCTGTTTTCTTTGAGGTTGAAGATGGAGTTGCCAGCTGATGGTTGAATGGTACATCAGTGCCAAAGGGGTATGGCCAGCTGTCTTGAGTCCATTTCTCACTTCAGTGCATAGGGATGTTTGCTAGAGCACTTTTATACAGCTGCATAATTTCAGGATTTATGCTAATTATAGACTCCACGAGTTATGAAATCTGAATAAAACCAACCCTTTGGCAGTTTAAGACATATGAATGAAAACCTTTCTTTATGATCTACAGTCACCCGGCATATTTTATCTGGGTGGTTTACCAAAATTAGCAAAATAAAACAACATTAAGAATATAAAATAAGAGCAGCATAAAAGATGGTTCTTTTAGCAGATTTACTATATATTTTAGAAAGGAGGGAAGGAGTCCTATGCTTGCCATTAAACCATCATATTTTAACTGGAGTATGGTAGCAAAACTGGTCTTGAACTTTATTCTGCAAGTAGAATTACTTCCATTTCAAAGTAATTTATGCAGCTCAAGCACATCTTGTTTCCCAATTTCAGGCATTAAAATCAACCAAGAAACTCTAAACCAAGCTACAGCAAAGCATGAATGCGTGTGTGGGTACTCCCAGCAAAGATCACAACCTCTTCAGTCCTCCCCCAGTCTTCCTGCTGCAATGTGACTCTGAGCTAAGCCATGGTTTGGCTTAGTGTTGTGTGCAAACTGGGTTAACGGTAAGCAGAAAGTAGAAAGTGTTCATGCTAACATTAGATCAGTCTACTTGTCTTTCATTAAAAATTCACTTTAGGAGAGAAAGACAAATCACGGAGTACTGTGCATAAATGACTCCTCTTCCTTTCTAAAGCTCAGGATACTCTCCTCAGCCTTGTCATCATTTTGCCTTTGACACCATTTCCAAGAACCTTATGAAAACCTGCCTTTTTACTTTTCCAGTTCCATCCGCTTTTGTTCTCCAGTTACTTCATTTTGAAAGGATCTTGTGTACTTCAACCTTTACTCCAACGGAGAGACATCTTTAGAGCTGTTCTCTCATACATTTTTTCCTCTGAAGTTCTTATTCACATGTAGAGCATCAGATCCAAGTCATTATGCAAAGAGATGCTATGTCTGCCTCCCATCTCTTGAGCCTTCTCTTTAATCCAGACAGTTTTATGACCATCTAGCTTAAATTCAACTTCAACTTGTCCAAGCACCAGGAACTGCCTTGGAAATGTATTGTGAGCAAATAGGAGAAGATTGACATATTTATGTTCACATAGTGTCTGTGATAATAAGACATGAGTCCAGGATTCATGGACATGAGCATTTCCCCTGCTTGGTGGCAGCAGCTTGTTAATTGTAACAGGGGAAAATGAAGTTTAAAGACAGATTACACAAGGTGTCTTTTTAAACTTCAAAGGGGCAGTTTCCTCAAATGACCTTGGCACTATTGATTGTGTCTTCCATGATATTTAATTTGTAGGAAATAGTTCATAGCAGGCAAGTCAACTTGGTATTGGACAAATAGATGCATTGCACAAGGGTAAAAGGCTATTTTAATTTGCTTTCTAATTTGACTTGAAGATATGTAATGCTTCCATCAAGAGACTTCAGTTTTCTTAAAGATGGAGGAATCTTTATGTTGTCCCCTGGACACCAATTGCATGTCACAAACATATACTCCTTAGTATTATGCTCAACAGACATAATCAACACTGTATTATATATTGTAGTAATGCAACGTAGGCATTTATTGTTCTCTTTGATAGCCCCTTCCTACTTTTTATTTTTAAATAGCCAAGGCTTTATTACATGTATTTCCTAAAAAGCAAAACGTATTTTTAACTACATTTTATATGAAAATGCATGTAGCAGAGCCTAGATTAAAAATAATGATAAGAGGAACAGACGAGAAGGGGAAAGAGGGGTGGTGGTTAACACTCTCCCTAGCCATGACATTTTTCTCTGCTCAAAGTGTCTCCCCATGGCTGCCTTTTCTTCCCGCTAGGTTCACACACTATTCTTGCATAAGCCTTGTAATAATTACCAAAGGATCCAGTGTCGCCTGCACTGCTCAATGTGTTGTGCAAGTTGATATATGTTATCTCCGTGAGAAACAGAAGTGAATAAAAATTGTGTAAGTTAGCCTCAGGGTTAGGTTAACATTCAGGACCTAGAAATGTTCATGGCACCATTTTATCCAAAAGGTCCAGAAGTCAAAATAAGTTTAATTTAGGCAACTGCATCCTGTATACTTCATTTTAGTGATACTTTTGTCAATTCTCACATTAATTAACTCTTAGATTGGGGGGGGGGGGAGTACTTCAAAGACTCAAGTTCCCCCCCCCTCTCTCTCTCACACACACACACAAAATAATATGTTTCAATAACCAATCCTTACATCTTTCAATTTCTCCAGTCAAAAGCGTTCTTAGAAAAAAGAAGGAACTGCAGCCTACTTTCTACCTGCTTCACCATTAAAGCCAAGAGGCAAATAAGACATTATGGAATCACAATTGAGTGCATGGCCATGAATCAGCCTCATGCATGCCTACATAAGCAGACTCCTCCCAGAAACCTGCAATTATACTTGGAACTCTTCAATTAACCATAGTTTCTCATTATATCTGAACCAAAAAACAATAGTTACCAGCTTCGGAACAATTTGGGAATTCTGCCTTGTTTTTAACTCGATAGGAGTAGTTAATAATAATAATAAATTTTATTTATATCCCGCCCTCCCCAACCGAAGCCGGGCTCAGGGCGGCTAACAACAATAAAACAGTACAAAAGTACAGTATAAACAACACTCTAAAATCATTCATTATAACATTAATTAATTCAAGCCACTGGCAACCATTGGGCCAGAGCTCCGTGAAGATTGCCGAGGGAGGGAGTCAGGCTGTGCCCTGACCAAAGGCCTGGTGGAACAGCTCTGTCTTGCAGGCCCTGCGGAAAGATGTCAAGTCCCGCAGGGCCCTGGTCTCTTGTGACAGAGTGTTCCACCAGATCAGAGCCACAGCCGAAAAAGCCCTGCAGCACCACCACAAAGGCTGCTTAGGCTCTAGTTGAGGCCAGCCTAACTTCTCTGTGGCCTGGGACCTTCAAGATGTTTTTATTTGAAGACCGTAAGTTTCTCTGTGGGGCATACCAGGAGAGGCCTTGGTTTGGAACCACTGAACTTTTAAAGTATGGCTAACTGAACACTTCCTGGCTTACTGCAAGAAAGAAAGGAGCATCACAATGGCAAAAGACAGTAACAAGCCTATCTCATTTCATTCAACTGAGATAAGATATTCCGTACTTTTCTGTGTATAAGACTAGGAAGATATGCGGAAAGGCAAGTTGCTGAACTTTCACTCCCTGGATAGCTTGACAAACTTACAAGAGACCTGAAGGGGAAGCTTGACATAGAATAGAATCCCAGAGAAAATGGTAAATTAGGGGGAAAGTTAAAACAAAACAAAACACCACAGTATGGTTAACTTCACAAAGTGAAAAATATGTGTTGCAAAGATTTAGAAGGAAAAGACAATTTACTGAAGCTTTCTGGACAGTATCCAAAAGACCCTGTTTTTAAAATAATCAATACTCCTGTTGTTACTTTTCTTTTCATATTCCTAAATGATCTACTAGTACTATTAAAGGGACATGGGTGGCGCTGTGGTCTAAACCACTGAGCCTCTTGGGCTTGCCGATTGGAAGGTTGGTGGTTCGAATCCACATGATGGGGTGAGCTCCCATTGCTCTGTCCCAGCTTCTGCCAACCTACAAGTTTGAAGCACACCAGTACGAGTAGATAAATAGGCACTGAGGTGATGGAAAGATGAACAGCGTTTCTATGCACTTTGGCATTCATCACCGTGTCCCATTGCGCCAGAAGTGGTTTAGTCATGCTGGCCACATGACCCGGAAAGCTGTTTTCAGACAAACTCTGGCTCCCTTGGCCTGAATCGAAATGACTGCCTCACCCCACAGTCACACTGGACTTAACCATCCAGGGGTCCTTTACCTTTACTTTTTACTTAGTGTTATTATATGTCCCAATATTTAAAAGATTCATTGAAGCAAAGAAATTTATGTGATGAGATAGCCCTAAAAAGCAGTCAGAACAGTTATAATAGCCGTCCTCATTCAATAAAATGGCTAGGATATAGTAGAATTGGCATATCAAGCAATTCGCCAAGTGAAAAGGAAGCCTGCAGCACCACCACAAAGGCTGCTTAGGCATGACTGCTGAGTCACCTTTCTTCCCCTGATAAAGTCTTGACAAAAATATAGATAAATACCAATGTTGTACCTATGCTGGGCAAGGCACAGTTTACAAGCAGGCCAGGATCTCATGCACAAGTGTTGCTGCTATGCATGACCCATGATAAGAACCATCTCCTTCATCAAACCCCCAGTACCAACTTCAGGTTGTACATAGTGCCATTAATTACATTTTTACAGGTTAAAACTAATAAAAAGCTCAGACAAAACACACAGAAATCCAGCTATAATATAAAAGTAAACTAAAATTCATCTCTGATTGCTCCTATTCAGGATAGATGCCTACTATATCTGGTTCCATATTTTTCATATTGCATCATTTGTCCACTTGCTCATCTGGATTGTTTTACTAAACTCTCTTTTGAATTATGCAAGCACCTCTAGCATGAGGCATTCTATTTCCTCTTGCTCTTTACAGCACAGTATCTGGGTGACAGGGGTCATATGTAGGTGGTTTATTATTACAGAGTGTCAAATTTCAATGGTACGAGCACTGACTTCCTAAATGACCTAAAATATTGCAGTCATGGTTCCCATAAGGAAATAAAATGTACAATGGAAAAGGGCCACTCTAGACTACTTTCAAAAACATAAAAGAAACACCATGACTTCAGCTTAAAACAGCTGCAGGAATCATATATAGTAACGACTTAACATGAGGCTGCTAGAGATATTCTATTTGATCTACGTTTGGGGTCTTCCCAGATAAGGGGCATTCTGACAGCTACAAACATATCAGGTTAGAAGAGACTGTGGGAGTCATTGTGGTTAAAGTGTTGAACCAGGACCTGGGTTCAAATCCTCATTTAGCCAGTCACAGTCTCTCAGTCACTGATTTGTTGGGAAGATAAAAATCAGGAGGGAGAAAACATGCATGCTACCGTTAACCCCTTGGAAGTAAGGTGGGATATATGTGTAATGGTAAATATAATAAAAAGAGACGAGGATACTTGGGCATGATGTCTGCAAGCTTTGTACCATGAACTGCTATCACTTATTTGGAGGCTGCAGCTCTGGAATTCTTTTCTGAGCTTCAAAGCAATTCCTGAACAGATGAATTCAGGGGACAGCTGCCCTGGGCCAAATCAAATGAATAAATAAAAATACTTAACTAAAAGTAGAATATCTTGACAGGGGTTTTTTTTCCTGAGCACTTGGGCTCAAAAGAAAATAAAACAACTGTGGCCGAGACGTTTCATTTTGAATCTGCTAAGACAGAGCCAGACAGAGGGTGATGACAGGTGGGTGTCCTGCCCGTGACACACACACACTCAACGTAAATCCTGGCTACACCCCTAGACGAATTATGATAATGACACAAAGGGTGTTGTACACCTAATAAATAACGAAAGCACCTCAAGGGATAATGAGAGCTCACTTCTGAATGATTCTACGTAATTTTGCAACACAGCATCGTTGCTGACCATCACATTAAAAAAAAAGATGCAAGAGTTCTGTTTTGGCTTTTTATTCCTCCCCCCCCCCCAATCCTTTCGGGCGGGATTTGAATTTACCATTATTGAACTTACCATTCGATATTTATGGGATCACATCGGGGCTGGATTTCAGTGTGATGAGGCCCTAAGCAACTGAAGGTAATGGGGCCCTTTATATGCCCAGCTGTCCTTTGTCAACAACAAATTGTCGCTGTTTTTTTTAATGTTGAATATATGCTATATGCTAATTTATGGACCTCATAGGTATCTAAAGCCATTTTCACATAACAAATATGAACCTACAACACAAAACACTGTTGCTGTATGTAGGCTTTATTTTATTTGTTTTTATCTTATATTTTGGAAATGTACATCCAGGGTTTTTATTTATTTATTTATTTTTGGGTCTCCAAGAGAGTGGGGCCCGAAGCTCTAGCTTGTTTAGCTTTTACGTAAATCCAACACAGCAGCACCTGTTGGTCGCCAGGAGGCGAGAAAGTGAGAGGAGGAGAAAACCTTCTCTCCCCCCCCACCTCCATCTCCATCCTTTCCCCCGCACCGACCTTTCGACCCATATCGGAAACTCGACGAACAACCCGACGCGCCTTGTCCATCCATCACCTACGGAAGGGATTCACGCGTTCGGCACTGGCGTAACGGCATTCACACGTTCACGCGTGTGTGACACGGAACTCTCGCCCCCCTCTCCCCCTCCCCCCGCGCCCACGGCGTTACCTCTTCGCCTCCTCCTCCTCCTCCTCCTGCGCTCGTCCCTTCGGTTCCATTTCTGACACTCGCCATATTCCCCGCGGGGCCGGGCTCGTCTCGTGTGAAGGGCGGTGAGGCTCTCTCTCTCTCGGGTCAGGATGTGAGGGGATCCAGGAGCGCCGTGGCAGCAAGACCCTCCCTCAGCCCTTCGCTTCCAGCTTAGAGTCCGTCAGGTCGGTTGGCGGCGGCGGCTCTTCTCTGACTGAATCCACCTCAGGCGGCTGTTTGCCGGCGCCCTCCTACCCGCCCGGCTCGCGCCCGCTCCTCATCTGCATATCACGCCCCGCCCTCTGCATTTAAAAGTCACACACGCAAAAAGTGGGGGCAGTCGACGTTCTACACACACACACACACACACCGAGCTCCGCCTCGTGTCGACTCCGCCCACTGTATTTGCATGACGAGCAGGACTGACCTATGGAAGCGCCCGCTCGTCCGCCTGCATTTCACGCCCCGCCCACCGTGCATTTTTTTTTTTTTAAAGGAAGCGCTTAGTCTTCCTTCTGCCGGCAGCCAGCGTTCTGTTTCTACACACACTCACACATCCCGACTCCACCCACTGTATTTGCATGACGGGCAGGCCCGACCTATAGAAACGGCCCCCGCGCTCGTTATCTACATATCACGCCCCGCCCACCGTGCCCTTTAAAAAAAGAAGAAGGGAAAGCGCGTCGTGGGCTTCCTGCCAGCATCCGAGTTCGACTCTTCCGCCCATGTCGACTCCGCCCACTTCATTTGCATGACGAGCAGGACAGGCCTGTAGAATTGCTCTGCCATTGCTTCCTATAGGCGCGCGGCGCAGTTTGCGTATTCCTTTGGTGGCAGCCTCCTAATGATCTTAATTTGCGTCAATGTAGGAGTGTGCCTGTTTGTGAAAATATATACAAAATATATATGTTAAGATTACAGTGCAACTCTTAATGGTCTCCGGAATGCCATACAAGAGACCCAATATTTACAAGAGAGAACACCGAATATCAAAAATGCTAATTTCCAATTTAGAGGAAGAACTGTGTGGTTTGAAATATTGCACTTGGGATTTTTAAATGTTAGCTGTCCTGGATAGATCCCCCCCTGCTTCTGCTCTTTATGTCCTTCAAAGTTCAAACTGATGCCAGAGCAGAACCTCTCGGGCTGTGTGGAAATCTTGGGTCTTTAGAAAAGGGATCTTCATTAAGGTTCCCTCCTCGGCCTTCCTTGCCTTGTTACAAGCTGCACCAGACTCTCACCAGCATTCGAAACACCCCTTGCTCTGGGCGCATTTTGCAACAGGGAATTTCATTAGCACGAGCAGTTCCTGAGCTCTGGGCGCAGTACTGCGCCTAAGATTTCAGATTAAAGCTGCAGAGTGGAAGGAAAGGAGGACCTTTTTCTGCCTTCCCACATCCAGCTACTCTCTGGAGACCCTCTTAAGAATATTAGGGGGGTGGGCAGGGGAAGAACTAGACCATGGGTAGGCAAACTAAGGACCGGGGGCCGGATCCAGCCCAATTGCCTTCTAAATCCAGCCTGCAAACTGAATCAGCGTGTTTTATGAGTAGATTGTGCCCTGCCCTTTTATTTAAAATGCATCTCTGGGTTATTGGTGGGGCATACAAATTCATTCATTTTTTATTTATTTTTTCAAAATATAGTCCAGCCCCCCACAAGGTCTGAGGGACAGTGGACCGGCCCCCTGCTGAAAAAGTTTGCTGACCCCTGGCCTAGACTGCGTGAAAAACGAACATAATATTTTAGCTGCAGTTCATTCATTTTCAGCTTTGTATTCTTGATATATATATACAGTCATACCTCGGGTTGAATACGCTTCGAGTTGAGCGCATTCGAGTTGAGCTCTGCTGCAACCCGGAAGTAGCGGAGCGCATGCGCACACGCTCAAAATGACGTCACGCGCATGCGTAGAAGCGGCGAAAAGCGACACGCGCGTGCGCAGACCTGCCATCGCTTCTAGATGCAAACGGGGCTCCGGAACTGATCCCATTCGTATCTAGAGGTACCACTGTATATAAAAAGTGCGCCTAGACATTCCATTGTTGCACCCATAACCTAGGTTTAAGTTGCCATTTAGCTCCTAGCTTTCATATCTCGGTTTCCATCACTCACATAATACAGCTTGACCCCATTGGATCTGCTGCAATGAAAGAGATAGGTGTTGTGGTTGAAGTAATAAATTCATAAGATCAAGAATAAGCAGCATAGAAAAGGCAGCACAAATAAAATTCACCCTCATTCCTTGTGGGTAGAAGAGCCTTTTCCTCTCCTCTCCTCTCCTCTCCTCTCCTCTCTTCTCTTCTAGAGAATCATCTGCCACGGATGCTTTAGCTGAGATTCCTGCATTGCGGGGGTTGGACTAGATGACCCCAACTCCACAATTCTATGATTCAGGTCCAAGCTTTCATCAGCTACTTAACTCTATATTGTGCAAGGCTGATTTATCCCACGTTTTAAGCTCTTTTTACACACCCCACTGTTTCCTAATTCCCAACAGCTGAAGGAATTGTGTGTAAGATTCCCAGGCAACCTTCCCACTTCTCTTAAAAAGGACCAGGCTTGCTTAACTTCAGAACGGCAATAGTTTACTTTGCAAACTTTCAGGCTGCAATCCAACACCTGTGTTGTTTCAGGTGAGGGATGGACTCAGTAAGGAATTATGGGAAAGCTTTCTCCTATTTCTTGCCCAGTTCTCCATTCACCCACGTGTTAAAAATAAATAAAAAATATGAGCGGTGCAGTCTTCTAAGAACAGACTTCAGTATCCACGGATAGCAAAATTCTCCTGAAAAAGACCTCACCACTCCTTAAAAAGGTAAAGGGAACCCTGACCATTAGGTCCAGTCATGGCCAACTCTGGGGTTGCGGCGCTCATCTCGCTTTATTGGCCGAGGGAGCCGGCGTACAGCTTCCGGGTCATGTGGCCAGCATGACTAAGCCGCTTCTGGCAAACCAGAGCAGTGCATGGAAACACCGTTTACCTTCCCGCTGGAGCGGTACCTATTTATCTACTTGCACTTTGACATACGTTTGAACTGCTAGGTTGGCAGGAGTCACCACTCCTTACTACAATGTAATTTCATGTTCAGTTTCTGTCAATCTCACATCTTCAATTTCAACTGCAGTTGTTAGGCAGATCCAGCCTTTGTTTGCATTGTTTTTCAGTCACACTCCCTACTGATGTTTCCGGGAACCACACCCCAGATGATTGCAGCAGGCTCAAAGATGTGATGTATGCCCTACTTTTATTATGGGATATATTACCTGCGTGTTTCCATGCCTTCTAATTAGTTTCCAGCAACCGCATAACTAATTTCAGACACGGGGTATTTCCCCCCCACCCTCCGCCCAATGTTTTGACATTACCACTCAGTGCCGGATTTACGTTTAAGCTAAACAAGCTATAGTTTAGGGCCCCACTCTCTTGGCCCCCCAAAAAAATTAAAGGGGAAAAAACACCTGGATGTACATTGCCAAAATATGAGATAAAAAAACAAATAAAATAAAACCTACATACAGCAACAGTGTTTTGTGTTCTGTAGGCTCCTATGATGTAAGTCATGGTAATGTAAGTAATGCTAGCCTGCTCCCTAACATATCACTGGTTTGCTCATTTCTATATACAGTGGTACCTTGCTTCTCAAATTTAAGCTGTTCCAGAAATCCATTCCAAAAGCAAAGCGTTCCAAAACCAAGGCATGCTTTCTCATAGAAAGTAATGAAAAACGGACTAATCCGTTCCAGGCTTTTAAAAACAACCCCTAAAACAGCAATTTAACATGAATTTTACTATCTAATGAAGGCAGCAATCCGCTTAGCAAATTGGGAAATGGGGACGATGCAATGCCCAATCGCGGTGACAACATTATACAAGATGGGCAAGCCTTTACTCAGGCAAGATGTTGGAACCTGATTTTAAATCCCCCAAAATTGGTATTTACAAACTTCCCAAAATCAAAGGGCTTCCTTACAGGGAAAGATCGAAGAATGAGCTCCTTGAACATTCTGAATGATATATTGCCAGGAGCAGTAAAGCCATATGACATTACTTCTGTAGATTATTTGCATCATGATGGTTGTTCAATGAGAGCAATGATCACATTTAGAGACCAGAACCTGGCCAAGTTTATTTACAGATAAAGATATATATTCTTAAAGGCCCAGATAAAAATTCTCAGATTTTTTGAAAACAAGGCACCACCGAATCCCCTTCTGGAAGCAAAGCATGCAAACCCTAGTAAGGAGAAACAACCTCCCAAAACCTGGCCTGGTCTCCAGAAACAAGAGCCTCAAAAACTAAAAAGGAAAGATGCTCACCTGCAAGACCTGCAATTTCAAGAGAATGAAGATGAGGACCTTTTCTCCGTGGAAGAAAATACCTTAATTAGGCAATTTTGCCATTTTCCATCTCCAATACAAACTGAAATATTAGAAAGACTAGATATGCTAAGAATTAAGCTGGCTGGGAGAGATATTGTAGCAGGAACCCCCCCACCCCAATCATTCTGCTTGTACAAACTTCACACACACACACACACACTCACACACTACATATGCCACATTTCTGTTATAAATTCATAGAAAATCAACCATACATCGGATTTGCACTGTTCCATTTTTATTTTACTCCATATGACAAGAACTAACAAAGGGGGGTGACTTATTCCTGGTCAGCCATAATCCCTCCACCATCTCAGCACATCTCAGCACATCTGCAGGAGCCCTGCCCAGATGATCCCAGACAGAAGACAATCAAGGCCACAAAGAACTTGCATATGGGAGTGGATTCAACACGGACTGAAACAAAGGACAATGATCAGATCTTCCCTCTGGGGGCAGGAAACTGCAAACTCCCCTTTGTCTCCTGGAAGTGACTCATGGGGAGGGGGGAAAGGAGGAACCAGCCAGGTGACAAGACACTCAGGTTACCACCAACTCCTCCCTCAACCCCTCCTTTCTGTAATGTATGCATGATGTTTCTGGGGGTGGGCTTGACCTAGAGGAGGGGAATTTCAAAAGTTTTTATAAGACCTTGCACACTATTTTTCTGGGTCTTTCCTCTCTCCTGCAAGTGAGGGGAACACCCTGATGCATCAGTTCAATAAAGGCCAAGCCTACAGGCTGCTGTTTTGCTCCAAGTTATCCTGGTTGGTGTCTTTGTTTTGTCCAAGGGAGCCCTCGGATTTTTCCTGTAACAATATAAATAAGGAAATCAATGTGGACGCCCATAAAAAGGACCAGACCTCCTATAATTTGAACCCTATACAAGAACAAAACACAGCAGCCTGTCGGCCACGTTACCTTCAGACAATGGCTGAGATTAACCTACCTTCAATCAAGGAAGCCCAGCACATTGAAGAGAACACTACACCACCTCCAATAAGGAGAACCATCCCTAAGGTGAACTCACCAGGCTCTTGGGACAAGCTGAGGTACCTAGACGAGGCAGAATTAGGCCACAATCAGGTACCGGAAGAATACCTACGGAAAGAGATAACACACTTCAAAGGCCCGGTGACCACCAATGTCAGTATTCAACATTTAACAGCCGAAACTATAGAACACTTGGCTAGTTTGCCATGTATGGAGAGCAATGGGTCGGCTCATAAAAGAGTAATCCCTAAAAGCACCTTGGGAAATAATTGACAAAGATCAGACCTGAGGCAAACACCAGCCGGCTCCCCATCTCCGCGGAAATTCGACATCATTAGAAATAAACAGGCTCAATCCTCACTCACAAATCAAGCAAAAGCAGTTCTTTCCTTAAAAGACGCATCCAACTCATCCCAGAGCCTTAAAATTGTCTCCTGGAATGTTAACGGCTGGGCGACAAAGCAAATGGATCCTGAGGCAATAAACTTCATCTCTTCTTTTGACATTGTGTGCCTCCAAGAGACCTGGTCCCAACAAAGTATCGCTCTCCCAAATTATTGCTCCTTTAGCTCCTGTGCTCGCAAACTAACCAACAGGGGTCGCCCCCAAGTTGGCCTCGCCTGTCTTATTTCAACAAGCTTATCCCTCACTATTTGCGAGGAAATTAAATCTTCCCCTTACTTTCTCACTATAAAGATCCATCTTCCAAAGACCAAAAGCCCATGGTTGATAACTACAGTATATCTGCCCCCAGTAATTAATGATTCCGACCGCAATGAAAAGTGGTCTGAACTTTCGTCTTGGCTCCATGATCTTCAAACAACTAACCCAGGACTTCCTCAAATCCTCTTAGGCGACTTTAATGCAAGAATAGGTCCCAACGACGATGGTATATTATCTTCCGCAGCACTCCTGGACAATCCCCTGCAGCCCCCCTGGGGAAACAGATGCTCTCTTGATCCTATAACAAATGCGTCGGGGAGGCTGATGGCCCAATTGGCCATGGAAAACGATCTCTGCATCGCGAATGGCAACGTTACTCCCTTGTCCTCGCAGCAGCTAACGTGCATCACTTCCCGAGGAACCAGTGTTGTCGACTACATTTTATTGACGCCGGAGCTATTCTCAATTTCTACAAAAATGGAAGTGGCTGAATATTTTGGTGGTGACCACCTTCCATTGACTCTATTGTTAAACCTAATAGAGCCATTTTCAGCCCCCTCAAACTATAGTTCCACGGCACAAAGCCACCCTGTATACAAAACAAAGAAATGGACAAGCCTCAGCTCCTCTCTTGCCCTGGACATACAAAAATCATTTGATATGCCTGCAGTTCCCTCTGACCCAATTCTGCCCGCTGACCAATACCGGAAATTAATTGATGCTTTCTCAACAACTTACATAACCACCACCTCGCCTACCCACCAACGCCTCTTCTCTGAATCACCTTGGTTTGACAAGGAATGTAAAGCCCTAAGAAGGCGAATCAGGAAAATGGTCAGAATCATCAAATTTTCCAATGACCCCCAAACCCGTGCAAAGCTCATAGATATTAAAAGGACATACAGAAACATGATTCATTGCAAGAAACAGCAGCACATCCTTGAGGCTTGGTCCACTCTTCGTTCGGCTGTAGAGAGGCATGACTCCCGCTCCTTCTGGCGCTTAGTTAGACCTTCGGCACCATTCAATCCAGCTACCCAGATTTCCGCTGACGAATGGATTGCCTATTATTCAACCAGTTTCGCTTCTCCAAATCATCTTACAGATCACCTTCAATCCCCGTCGGACCTCTGTTCCTGTTCTCTTAGTCCCACCTCCTCAGTAAACTTTACCTCAACTCGCATCTTCAACATCATAATGTCCATGCGAAGGAATAAGGCCCCCGGCCCAGACATGGTCCCGTTGGACCTTTTCCTGACTGATCCTCTTTGGTGGAGCGAACAGCTGACTCTTGTATTCACCGCTATCTCCTCCGCCCTAGACATCCCCGACTCCTGGAGAGAAGCTATAATAGTTCTGATCTTCAAAGGCGGCCAACCAAACATCCCTAGGAACTATCGCCCCATCAGTTTATTATCTATTCCGGGGAAAATATTTGCCGCTGTTTTACTGGAAGAACTTCTTTCATGGGTCCATGAGAGGAACATTCTACCACCAGAACAGATTGGCTTCCGAAAGTCAGCATCAACCATGGACCACTGTCTAACTCTCTATCACCTTGCCAGTAAATACACTGCACCAAGGCAAGGCCACCTATTTGCCGCTTTCATGGACCTGGAGGCCGCCTTTGATTCCATTCCTAGGCAGAGATTATGGTCCAAACTTGCCCATCTGGGAATTGATCCGCACCTCCTCTCCCTAATTATTTCCCTTTATTCAAATACCACAGCTCGCGTTCGAAGTGGTCCCAACGGCTCCCTTACCACTCCATTCCCAACGGCCAAGGGCGTCCGACAAGGTTGTCTCTTGGCCCCTTTACTGTTTAATCTCTATCTTCATGATGCAATTACCCCTTTGAAGCTAGCAACTAAGTATCCTCCTCACTTAGCGGGCCACCCCGTTGCTTCCCTTTTCTATGCAGATGATGCCGTCATCTTATCCAGAACAGCTGCGGACCTAGCAAATGCAGTTAATGCATTTATCGCCTATTGTAAGGCGGAAGCTCTTAATATTAATTATAAAAAATCGAAAGTCCTCCACTTCACTCGTTCCCGCAAACTCAAGCTGGAGCCGCTTAAGATCACAGGTGGCTACTTAGAAAAGGTAAAAGCCTTTAAATATCTAGGCTTAATATTCACTTATAATCTCTCCTGGACCACCCATCTACAATCTGCCTTTCTCGCTGCAACCACGACCTCTAATGCTATTGTCCGATTTTACCACCAGAAGGGCGGCAAACACCTTCCAGCAGCAATTCAAATATTTAATGCCAAAGTTGTCCCTAAATTATTATATGGCTGCGAAGTATGGACTACAGCAATATCAGGTAACTTGGATCGCCCACTTCACATGTTTCTGAGATCTCTTTCCGGCGTCCCGAGATGTGTCTCAGGTGCAGCCCTACGACTTGAGTTCGCCCAGCCCTCAATTGTAAAACGAGCATGGAGTCGAGCCATTTCCTATAGCTCCCACTTATTAGCATCGGATGCTCAAATTAGAGGTGGTTTCTCCAATCTGATCCTAAGAGATATTCATAATTCCCCTTGGAAAACTACAATTAACCTCAAACTCCGCTCTCTTCTCAATCTGAATTGTAAAACTGTTCTTAACTTAGAGTGTATTAGCCTGGCGGCCCTACCTTCAATTAAAAAGAAGCTACAGCAACTTGACTTCTCTAACACAGCTTCCCATGCAAGAGGACCGTGTTCAGGCCTAGCCCTAGCTATTCCACCCCCTGAAGGGATCCCTCTATACTGCCTCACAATTTCTTCGGAGACTAAGCGAAGGGCCTTTACCTGTGCCCGTCTCAACTGTTTTCCTACAGCAGTTCTGTCGGGTCGTTATTCTAGAGTTCCCATCGCAAATAGAACATGCACCTGTAATGACACGACTCTGGAGACTATGGAACATGTAATGCTCTTCTGTCCCAACTGGACAGATGAAAGATCTCGGTTTCTAACTCCTCTCGTGAACAAGCTTCATCTCCCAATCCAGCCTTGGATAGTGTCCCTTCTTTTGCAGGATTCTGATTGTTGGATTACCGAGATGACAGCTAACTTCCTGCTTAGTGTGATGAAGAGGAAAGCGGCACCAACTTCTTCTTTAACACCACAGCTGCAGTCGATACGCCGCACAATCGAACGAAGTTCCAAGTAGCCTTATTGTACAAGGACAAGGAGCTAGGACAAATCTGAGGAGATGAAGGACCTCTTAATGATCCTCCTCCAGCCTCAGCAGTTTTTGTCTTTTTGTTTTTGTACTATCTGTCACTCGATGTTTTAAATCCCCTGTCACTTTTGTTATCCCCATTTTTATTTTTTTTTAAGTATTCGCCCAGGACAATATCTACTTTTACCTCCCCACCCCCATTTTATGTTGTTATTTCTATGTATATCATGCTATGGCCACACGGCTAATGCAATAAAATCTATTATTATTATATCTAATGAGACCACTGATCCATAAAATGAAAGCGATAATAAATGTACCGTACTATAAAATAAATAAGACAGTATTGTAATGATTAAAAAAAATTCTTACTTGCACCGATGATAGTCCGTTAAGTTAGAGCTTAATAATTATTTCACTGTTAATATACTTCTTCTTAATTTTATTTCACTATTAATATACTTCTTCTTAATTGTATTTCAGTTCAACAATTACTTTGATAAAATACGTATCTTGTTATGTGCAAATGGCTTTAGATACCTGTGAGGTCTGTAAATTACCATACAGCATATATCCAACACAAAAAACAGTGACAATTTGTTGTTGACAAAGGATAGCTGGACATATAAAGGACCCCATTACCTTCAGTAGCTTAGGGCCTCATCAAACCTAAATCTGGCCCTGTTACCACTACTCAGAATCTGAAATTGGCAGCTCCATCAACGACTACACATGAGGTAGAGATGCTAGGCATTTCATCAGGCTGGCAAACATCCATAGGCCTTTTTTTGCACATAATGCTAAACCATGGTTTATTAAACCATAGTTCCATTGGTAGCCTGAGCCCTGTCCAAAGGCTTAATGATAGTTCATTTATTGCCACCAAACCACAACCTGAAGCCATGGTTTGTTGGTTGCTCACAGAACTTGGTTTAACTATAGCTTGGCATGATGTGTGACTCTTGTCGCTCTTTGTGAACCATGGTTTTCTTTGTCCCCCTGCCCCAGGTACAGGCACAGCTAAAGGCAGAAGCTGCTTAGAAAACAAGGCCAAGCTTTAGAGAAACAAGCCTTGTGCTTTTAATCATCTGTCGGACAACTTATGTTTAACTTGTGATTTAACAAACAAACCCTAGTCTGGGGTCACATATACATCAGTCTTCCACATTGGAGTGATTTTTATACAGTGGTGCCTCGCAAGACGAAATTAATTCGTTCCATGAGTTTTTTCGCCTTGCGATTTTTTTCGCCTTGCGAAGCACGGTTTCGGAAAAGTTTTGGAAAAGCTTCAAAAATCACCAGTCTTCAAAAACCTCAAAAAAAGGCTACCACACCGCTTGCTATGAGTTGCTCCTCGAAGTCAAGTCGCAACTGTATTAACGGTTTTAAGAAAAAGGAAACAAACTTGCAAGACGTTTCCGTCTTGCGAAGCAAGCCCATAGGGAAAATCGTCTTGCGAAGCAACTCAAAAAACCAAAAACCCTTTCGTCTTGCGAGTTTTCCATCTTGCGAGGCATTCGTCTTGCGAGGTACCACTGTATTCTATGAAATCAATGGAATTTTGCGTCTGGGAGGGTTGCCATATTTCAAAATCCGGAAAGAAAAGTTGCGGAGCTTTTTTTTATTTTTTGAGGAAATCGGCAAAAGCAACACTTCCGACATGGACTGCCATACAACTACTGGATTTTCCCGGACCTTTTGCCTATTCGCACCCGGACACTGCTTGCGGGTGCAGTATTCCGTGTATGTCCAGGAAATTCCAGACATATGGCAACCCTAGAATCTCTCTGCCTTTCCTTTCCTCACACCCTTTTCGTTCTTTGCTGCTTTGGTTATTGAGCAAACCAAATTATGCCAACGTTTATTGACTTGTAACATCATTAACTGGTTTTGTTCTTTTTACAAACTAATTAAATTGGTCTTGGTCAACTTTGCCTGTCCTTTGCACAAGCAAGTTCTTCAGATCTTCTTCAGAAGACTTGCCGGCTCTTTAATCCTTTTCACGAGTGAGTAAATCATCTTTGGAAATGCTGTTGGCTTGCCACACCCAGGAGTTTAATGTGTTTTGTTTCTCCAGAGCTGGTGAGCTTCCTGATGTTTTTTGCATCGCCTAGTGCAGGGCACCAGGTTTGCCTATGGGGACAGCTGCACCTCCATCATTTTTAAATATATATATATACCGTATTTTTTGCTCTATAAGACTCACTTTTTCCCTCCTAAAAAGTAAGGGGAAATGTGTGTGTGCGTCTTATGGAGCGAATGCAGGCTGTGCAGCTATCCCAGAAGCCAGAACAGCAAGAGGGATTGCTGCTTTCACTGCGCAGCGATCCCTCTTGCTGTTCTGGCTTCTGAGATTCAGATTATTTTTTTTCTTGTTTTCCTCCTCCAAAAACTAGGTGCGTCTTGTGGTATGGTTCGTCTTATAGAGCGAAAAATACAGTATATATTAACAGCACAATCCCAAATCCAAATAAGCAAGCAAAGAAATGAGTTTCATCCGTAGAGAATTCTGAGAACATCCCACACAGTGAAGCAGTGTGAAATAAATATGAAGTGGTATTAGGAACAAAAAACTCAATTGTTCAAACCTGTAAACATGTTTAACAAAAAAAAAAGTGAACAAAAATATTCCATTTAATTTAGTTTTCAGATTTCAAGAGCAAAGGAAGAAGCTCTTATGTTCTGATTTGGTTAAAAAGGATACTACCCCTTTGATGGGACGCGGGTGGCGCTGTGGGTTAAACCACAGAGCCTAGGGCTTGCCAATCAGAAGGTTGGCGGTTCGAATCCCCGCCATGGGGTGAGTTCCCGTTGCTCAGTCCCAGCTCCTGCCAACCTAGCAGTTCGAAAGCACGTCAAAGTGCAATTAGATAAATAGGTACTGCTGTGACAGGAAGGTAAACGGCGTTTCTGTGCGCAGCTCTGGTTTGCCAGAAGCGGCTTAGTCATGCTGGCCACATGACCCGGAAGATGTACGCTGGCTCCCTCAGACAATAAAGCGAGATGAGCGTCGCAACCTCAGAGTCGTCCACGACTGGACCTAATGGTCTTTACCTTTTTACCCCTTTGATGCACAGAATGAAACAACCGTTTCCTCAAAGTGTGATTCATGGATTAATGGATGCTTGTGTTTTCCAATTATTATTTATAAAATATGTCTATGGCTCTCATAGCCCTAGGGCAATCAGGACGGCTTAAATGGATATAAAACAGAAAACAAATTAGAATAAAACAAACGATTACAAGCTCCCCACCTCCTGGAAGAAAACACCCAGCCTCCCCTAGTTCAAAACCGTAAATGTGCGCACTGGAATCTGGGTGCGCCTTTACGCTTACACTAAAACACATTTCTGATTTCCTTATGGCAGGAATGCGATCTCGGCGAGCTGGCTGCCTTTGCAATTCACTGCAAAAGCAAGCGAGAGTCGTGCAAAAGCAGACAACATCCGCGCATGCATTTTTATTTTTTTTGAGGCGCTGGAAGAATCGGAAACTACAAATCCCACAAGCCACCGCGCTCTTGCTTTACGACGTTATTTATGTTTTTAATTCCCCGGGCCTTTCTCTCTCTCTCTCCATCCCCGGCTTGCCGCTGCAAAGATGGCTGGATGCAGCAGCAGCAGCAACGGATCCGCTTCCCGGAGGAGCGACATCCCCGAGTACGAGACGCCGGAGCTGAACACGCGTCTTTTGCACGTGGGAACCTTCGGGGATCTCTGGAAGGAGCGGCTGCGCGAGGCGGAGCTCTCCCTGCAGCCCGAGGCGCCCGCAGACGAGGACGATGCCGCGCTGGTGCAAGAGCTGGGCTGCACGCCGGAGATCGCGGCCGAGCTGAGGGCCGTGTGCAGGTGGGACGCCCGGGTCCGGAGCTCCGGCCCCCGAACAGCTGGGCTGCAAAGTTCCTCGGACCGCCCTTCACCCCGAATGGAGATGGCAGGACTCTAGGGCGCGCACCAGTGCCGGGTTTACGTATAAGCTAAACAAGCTATAGCTAAGGGAGGGCCCCAAAAAAATTCAAGGGGGGGAAAACTGGATGTACACTTCCAAAATATAAGAGAAAAAGCAAATAAAATAAAACCTACATACGGCAAGAGTGTTTTGTGTTATGTAGGCTCCTATGATGTAAGTCATGGGCCCCACCTGCTAGCCTGCTCCCTAAATTACCCCTGGTTTGCTCATTTCTATATATAGGGTGCCTATATTCTGCATGTCCAAATGGTTTGAGATACCTGTTAGGTCCATAAATTACCATATAGCATATATCCAACACCAAAAACAGGGTCAATTTGTTATTGACAAAGGACAGCTGGACATATAAAGGGCCCCATTACCTTCAGGAGCTTAGGGCCTCACCAAACCTCAATCCGGCCCTGGTGCGCACAGCCTTCCCAAACCACGCTGAACCCTCTTGCAGAGAGAAGTCTTGCTGGCTTTCCAAAACAGGATTGCAGCAAGGGTTGCCACCTTGGTTCTGGCAAAGTGCAGGGTGGTTGGGGGGCAAACCCCCCCCCCCCGTGACATCAAAGCAATCCATTGCAATCTATTGCAGCCTAACAGGATGGCCTCTTTGCAATCTTTAAAATTTTATTAATGGTTTTCACCATTACAGTTACTTTACATTCATAAAAACAATACATTAAGCATTGCCTTCCTCCCCCCCCCCCCAACCATTGCTGCTGCATATTCTAGTCCTTCCATAACCTCTCTCTCTCTCGCTTTATCTCGGCAGGATTTATACTTCTGAATTTACTCTACCCTGCTAACGTTTTACAGTGATTCTTCATATATTCTACAAGCATTTCCAGTTCCCCTTCGATACCCTTTGTGGCCCCTCTGGAAATTGTCTCTCTTTTACACACACACACGAATGTGCAACTTTGCCTGTGCTTGACAACCCAGAGCTTAAACACATGGCCTTGCGCACGCCCTTTCCGACACATGCGTTTGGAGATGATCCCTAACTTGGCACACACACGCGCAGAGAGAGAGAGAGAGAGAGAACCTGAAATACAGGACAAAACTGTACCAATGCTACAGTACTTAGCATTTTGCACTGAAATACGGGATAATCCTGTATTATACAGGACAGGTGGCAACCCTAATTGCAAGCCTAAAGCCAGAATCAAGGCTCCGGCCCATGGAGATATGGAATGCAAAAGGCTAGAGAGGCTGCAGATAGGCTGAATGTCTGGTTGCCATGGAGCTGTCCAAATGAATGGCGGTCTGGTGGCCTTGGCTGTTGTTGTGACTAGGCAGTGAGTGATCTCCCCTTATCCTTAGCAACAAGAGCTTCTGCTCTCTGTCTTTCTTTTACTGTGGGTTTTATTTCATTGTTGTTGTTTAGTCATGTCTGACTTTCCATGACCCCATGGACCAGAGCACGCCAGGCACTCCTGTCTTCCACTGCCTCCCACAGTTTGGTCAAGCTCATGTTAGTAGCTTCGAGAACACTGTCCAACCATCTCGTCCTCTGTCGTCCCCTTCTCCTTCTGCCCTCCATCTTTCCCAACATCAGGGTCTTTTCCAGGGAGTCTTCTCTTCTCATGAGGTGGCCAAAGTCTTGGAGCCTCAGCTTCACGATCTGTCCTTCCAGTGAACACTCAGGGCTGATTTCCTTCAGAATGGATAAGTTTGATCTTCTTGCAGTCCATGGAACTCTCAAGAGTCTCCTCCAGCACCATAATTCAAAACCATCAATTCAAGCTCTCACTTCCATACATCACTACTGGGAAAACCATAGCTTTAAGTATACGGACCTTTGTCAGCAAGGTGATGTCTCTGATTTTTAAGATGCTGTCTAGGTTTGTCATTGCTTTTCTTTTTTTTTTTTAAATAAATTTTTATTGGTTTTCCAAACACAAAATAAACACAAACAATACACAATACACAAACATACAAACATATAAACATGTATAATTTCGTAACCTTTTTTTCATACACCTTACTTCCCGGACTTCCCCATACCTCCCCTTTTCTGCATCCTTGTTTCACATTTCTTCAGCAACTCCTCCAATTAACTAATTATTGAGTTCACTTTCATTAAATTCTTTTTTCTTTAACTTATTGATTACAGCTGCAGTTCTCTATTTCTTAGTTCCTTAACATCTCAACACTCCTCAATTTTACAACAATTTTTAAGATATATTTTAAATTTCTTCCAGTCTTCTTCCACTGTCTCTTTCCCCTGGTCGCGGATTCTGCCGGTCATCTCTGCCAGTCCCATATAGTCAATCACCTTCGTCTGCCATTCTTCCAGAGGTTTGTCATTGCTTTTCTCCCTTTAAAACCTCAACACAGCTCCTTCAAGGAGAACAGTTCTGCTCCCCGCAGCTGAATTTGAACGGAGAGGAGGTTGGAGGGAGCAGTTAGCTGCCTGTTACAGCAACCCAGGCAGGGAAGGGGTGATTTGGGGCGGGAAATCTAAAACTGCCCGATCCATACCTCTGGCCCGTGCAACGAGTGGTGGACTTGCTGCATTACAAAGTTATTAGCGCCTACTCTCTACCCAGGCCTTTTGAAGTTCACCCACACACCCCAAAAAAGAAGAGAGATTATTTTTGCACATAATACCCAAGTTTGGGTTGAGGTCCAGGGTTGGCATCATTGGGCCCATGGTCCAGTGGGCAGCTCCTACCGCTCCTTAGGGGTTACTAGGCCCCGTCTCTCTTATGTCCCTTCAACCTGCACTTTCCTCCTTGAGTAAACAAGCAGTGGTGGAGCCATGTGGACCTCGCTGCAAGAACGGGAGGGCCAGACGACACAGTGGCGTGCTTGGCTTTGAGTTTCTCTGCCTTCTCTCTGCTCCTGGGTTTGGGGCTGGTTTGCAAGGAGAGGCTCACTTGGTTAGATGCTGGCCAGCGAAGGGACTGACTGCTGCCCAGTCCACCAGGAGGAGCACAACACATGCCCCGCCCTGGGGCACCAGCAACCCATGCTATGCCCCTGTAAACAAGCAAGGAGAAAGCACAGTGGGAGCCTTCTCGTAGCTTGTGCTCTGCTCGTGAGAAGCAGATGCACATTGGGTCCAGAAGGAGAAGCGAGTGAATGGGCAGTGGCAAAAGGGAAGAGGGCATCTGGACCGAAGGGCTCCCCAAATCTAGACACAGTGCCGGTTGCAAGCTTTCATTCCCATTCATTCATTCCCACTGGTGCAAAATCATAGCTGCTTCACCAATCCAGCATTTGTTTCCAGTCACGAAGGAGATTCTAATAAAGGGTTACTCCAATACGAATGTCCTCTCCAGCGAATGAAACACATTGTTATATTATTTCAGCAGATCCGTCATGGATTGTACACTTATGCAAGAAGGACATCTTACAAAAACACCACTTTTCTTAGAAAAAGCTCTTCGTTGCTCCTCTCGGTCCGATCATAACATACTTTACCCTTACCCCCTAGACCGATCTTCTCTTGTTTCTAGGAATGCATCACAAAACGGTGCTAAATTTTAGGGTTTTGATGCCTGCCTATGCTTTTTCCTGCATGGAAGATGGTCAGCATCTTACTAGCATGTTGGGCCCACCAGCTTTGTGCAGGGGGTGTGAGTATGTCTCCCGTCTTTCCAAACATCCAGATTATGCGAGGGGCATGACGCGGCAAGAACATTTCCCCTCTTTGGAATGGCAAGCACTGTAATGCCAAGCGGGAACACTGTACAGTGGTATCTCTGGTTACGTACTTAATTCGTTCCGGAGGTCTGTTCTTAACCTGAAACTGTTCTTAACCTGGAGCACCACTTTAGCTAATGGGGCCTCCCGCTGCTGCTGCACGATTTCTATTCTCATCCTGAAGCAAAGTTCTTAACCCGAGGTACTATTTCTGGGTTAGCGGAGTCTGTAACCTGAAGCATATGTAACCTGAAACGTATGTAACCTGAGGTACCACTGTACTAGCCAAACAGCCTTCACTGACCTGGGGGCCTCCAGAATGTGCTTCCTGGGGCTCATTGGAGTTGTAGTCTAAATCATTTAGAGACTAGTAGGTTGGTGAAGGCTATAGTAGTTGCAGCCAGTTGGCTCCTGTAGTGTCTATACCATGAGTAGGCAAACTAAGGCCCAGGGGCCGGATGCGGCCCAATCGCCTTCTCAATCCGGCCCGCGGATGGTCCGGGAATCAGTGTGTTTTTACATGAGTAGAATGTGTCCTTTTATTTAAAATGCATCTCTGGGTTATTTGTGTGGCATAAGAATTCATTCATTCCCCCCCCCCTTCAAAATATAGTCCGGCCCCCCACAAGGTCTGAGGGACAGTGGACCGGCCCCCTGCTGAAAAAGTTTGCTGACCCCTGGTCTATACAGAGGGTGGATATACACACAGGGGAAAAACCACACACTATAAATAAGTCAGAAATTAAATCATTATAACAAAAGAGAGGTGGGAAATGCTACGGAAAACTTAATAGAATTATTTTTTTTACTCTCCACCACCATCTGATGTTTCATATTTATAACACATTCAAAACACTGTTTTTTGACCACTGTAGCTGAGTCCTGAGTCTATTTCTGAACTCTGCTATTTCAGATTGTTGATGGGACTCATTATTGACTGCTCTTTGAGGGGAGGGGAATCAAACAGACTCAACTCTGCATGTTGAAAGCTAGCTTTTCAGAGTTGGGTTAAGTAAAAATAATTTCCCCTTGCATGCTAATTTTCTAACTTCAGTTATCTTAAAGGTAAAGGTAAAGGGACCCCTAACCGTTAAGTCCAGTCGTGGACGACTGGAGTTGCGGCGCTCATCTCGCTTTAATGGCCGAGGGAGCCGGTGTTTGTCCGCAGACAGCTTCTGGGTCATGTGGCCAGCATGACTAAATTGCTTCTGGTGAACCAGAGCAGCGCATGGAAACGCTATTTACCTTCCCGCCGGAGCGGTACCTATTTATCTACTTGCACTTTGACGTGCTTTCGAACTGCTAGGTTGGCAGGAGCAGGGACCGAGCAATGGGAGCTCACCCCGTCCGGATTCGAACCGCTGACCTTCTGATCAGCAAGCCCTAGGCTCTGTGATTTAGACCACAGCGCCATCCGCATTATCTTAAAAGGTAAAGGTAAAGGTACCCCTGCCCGTACGGGCCAGTCTTGACAGACTCTAGGGTTGTGCGCCCATCTCACTCAAGAAGCCGGGGGCCAGCGCTGTCCGGAGACACTTCCGGGTCACGTGGCCAGCGTGACATCGCTGCTCTGGCGAGCCAGAGCCGCACACGGAAACGCCGTTTACCTTCCCGCTAGTAAGCGGTCCCTATTTATCTACTTGCACCCAGGAGTGCTTTCGAACTGCTAGGTTGGCAGGCGCTGGGACCGAACAACGGCAGCGCACCCCGCCGCGGGGATTCGAACCGCCGACCTTTCGATCGGCAAGCCCTAGGCGCTGAGGCTTTTACCCACAGCGCCACCCGCGTCCCCATTATCTTACTATTATGTTAAAAACCTCCTTGTTGGCTCTTAGTGATAACTACGCTGTAGTTCTGCTTGTAGCCCGTATAAAATGTCTATTTGCAAGATACAAAGTCTGCAGTAGAGACAAGAATCAAACACCTGGCCCTGAAAACATTTTGTTTGCAGTTGTCTGTGTTTACTCCCATCCTAGCCCACAAATAGTTATTTCTTGAAGACTAGCTTTTCCTGTGCTTTTTACATGATGACTTTTTATATGGAAATAGACCTGGGATTTTTATTTTTCTGTTTCTCTTCTAGAATTGATGCACTAAAGAGTTCTGGGAAAGAAGACACAGAAGTTATACCTGAAGACACCAGCTTAATAACTCTTAGGTAATACTGAATTTTATTACTGTCACAATCCTGAAAAATTCTGGTAACTATACTAAGTTTTGTTTAGGGCGTTCTTTTAGCAAATGTCTGGAGAAGATGCTATGGTGGCTTTTAACTGTGTGTGTGAATAGGAATGTTTTAAAATTTGTAGGGAAAAAAGGATACATTTCTTTACACCACAACAGGTGGTGTACCTAGATATCTGTTACCTGCTTCTCTTTTCATGTCTGCGTGTCTTTGGAGTCCCTTTTCTCAAATCCCCTCTTTTCCCCTTCTCCCGTGTAATGATTATTATTTCTTTACTACATCATTCCATCTGTCGCTCCCCTTTTTCTCGTTCCCCACCCCCAGATCCCTCTGCATCCCATGGAACCTCCTTTTTCTCTTTTCCACCCTCTGGTGCAGGTGTGGGGAAATTCTGGACCTCCAGGTGTTGCTGAAATACCAAGTCCCATCAGCTGCAGCAAACATGGCCGATGGCAAGGGATGGCGAGAATGGCAGCTCAGCAATATTGGGGAGGCCAAAGGATCCCCACATCTCCTAAAAGTAGAACGCCCTCTTTTTCCTCTCTCTCTCTCTCTTTCCTTTTCCTCGCCCACACCTCCTTTTGCACTCCCTGTTGTCCTTGTTCACCCTGTTTTTCTTCTCCCTTCCCATTCCTTGGTAGCTCTCCTTTCTCAGTTTGTCCTCCCTAAATTCCTCCCTTGGCACTTTTGCACAAGGCTAGTGCTCTCCAAAGAAAACACGTGCTGGATGTTGCGCAGCTCTGAGTTGATTAGGGTTGCCATACGTCCGGTAAATATTATCGTTAATAATAATTTATTATTTGTACCCTGCCCATCTGGCTGGGTTTTCCCAGCCACTCTGGGCGGCTTCCAACACGATACAACATCAAACATTAAAAACTTCCCTGTACAGGGCTGCCTTCAGATGTCTTCTAAAAGTCGGATAGTTGTTTATTTCCTTGACATCTGGTGGGAGAGTGTTCCACAGGCAGGCGCCACTACCGAGAAGGCCCTTTGCCTGGTTCCCTGTAACCTCACTTCTCTCAGTGAAGGAACCACCTCGGAGCTGGACCTCAGTGTCCAGGCTTGACGATGCGGGTGGAACATTCTCCTTCAGGTATATTGGGACTGAGGCCGTTTAGGCCTTTCAAGGTCAGCACCAACACTTTGAATTGTGCTCAGAAACGTACTGGGAGCCAATGGAAGTCTTTCAGGACTGGTGTTATGTGGTCTTGGCAGCCGCTCCCAGTCGCCAGTCTAGCTGCCACATTCCTGCATGTTCTGTTTGCGGGGGGGGGGGGCAGGGCAAACAGGCCCATCTGGGTGGATTCTTACATTTTAAAGGGAATGTCCGGGATTTGGGGGGGGGGGTATTTATTTATTTATTGGTTGGTTGGTTGGACTCGGGCAGCTCTGCATGCTGTCGCTGCTGCCAGCCCGAGCCAAGGAAAGAGGCGTGCCCCAGCTCACGCTGGCAGCGTCTCGGGCTGACCTCTTTTTTGCTCTTCAAGATATGTCAGCCCTGGAGTTGATGGAGAGGAGGAGCGATGGAGGCATTTTCTAATCCGTGCTTTTGATGGGCTTATGTAAGCCTTGCATGTCCTCATAAAGAGTTTGGAACGCGTTGAAACACAGTCCTTGAAGTTTGATTCAATTTATTATATCTGTATGCTGCTCTTCATTTGCATGAATCGCAAAGCCACAGAAACAAACAATTAACAAAAACATAATAGGACATCTGACAACATCGAAAATGCGGCTTAAATCCTATGGAATAATTAACAAATCGTCAGTAAAACAGTAACAAATCATCTGTAGAACAATTACAAATCGTCAGCAAAATAACAACTGCCTATAAAACACTATTAACGAAACAGATTAAAAAAATTAATCTAAACGGTTAACAGCATTTTATAGGATTCACAAAATGCTGCAGTTGGCCTGAGGTTCAGGGCCAAGTAAATGCACTTTGAAAAGTGTTGTTAGCCAATTTCCCCTCTATAAAATACAGGAGGCAGCCATTTTGCGGGGGTCCCGTTCCTGGCCCCTGGGTGTCCCACCGGAGTGTGCATAAGCCTGTTCTGCCCTCTTCTGGGTCCAAAATGATCCGTGCGTTGGCAGTCGTGCATCAACTGGACACACGCAAAATGATTGCCGTGTGTATATCAGTAGCGTTACGATAAAATTGACTTGAATACCTCTCTTTTAGGTCCATCTATCTAGAAGCAAATCCAATCAATTTGGGATCCTCTTGCAAAGTTCACATTCTGTCCCATCCCTTTGGGTCTCATCTTAAAAATGGGACGTTTTGAGCACTGTGCATTTCAGGAAGTGAAAATGTGAAGTTGAGTACATCACGTAACATCAAGATAAACTAGGCCATTCAGGTTACGGAACGTGTGACACCCTGTGCTGCCCATTTGAAAAGCACAGAAATAAAATTTGCAGAAAATTGCCCTTTTATGGTAATTATGTCAATCTGTAGTTATGGCTGTGGGTGCGTTTGAAGTTCAGGAACTGAACATCATATCAGAACTGTGACTGCTTGTCACCACATGTGCTTGCTCATGCTCTGCTTTCTCCCAGTTTGGAGCCCTCGTGCTTTGGGCTGCAACTTCCGTTATTCCTGACAATTGGCCTGGAAGTTGTGGTCCTAGACAGTTGGAGGCTAGTCTCCTCAGATGTCCTCAGCGTGGATGTCAAAGTCACCCAGGACCTGAGTTCCTCCAACATCTCATGGGAGACAACTTTGCTCAGATAGTGAAGAAGAGATGTTGTCTAGTGAGAGAGAACGGACTTCTATGAATTGCAGCGACATCTCCTTGCCCCCCTAAATCCTCTAGTCCGGGCTGATGTTGCGCCGAGTAACCAGGCGCACAGAGCTTTCATATTATCAGGAGTTCCTGTTCCTGTTTAGAATGCTTCATTAACTTTGCTAAGGAAGTACACAACAACAGATAACTTAGATATGCTGGCCATCCACTCTGAACCAGTTTAATGACATATCTGGGCAGGGATCTGCGGCGCCTAGTTAGCTGTGCTCAAGGAGTTGTGGGTGCTTATAGAGACTTTCTGGTTATTTGGTTTTTATTCTAATTCCCTGACGACAGTCGCTTTCGGAGAACGCTTTGAAACGCCAGCCAGCAATTTGCAGGCTCCTGTTTGGGACAGAGGATGTCAAAGCCTTGCTTGGGGGTGCTGAGTGGTTTGTCTCAGTTCCTAACTGTTGAGAAACACTCAACTTTATTTAATGACCAAATGGCGGCTTCTTCTGCCGGGTGGGATTAACTACAGTTGTCCCATAAGTGGCATACAAGAAAGGCAATACAGAAAAAGGCAAAAAACTCAGATTTCAATTAAAAATGCCTGCTGGAATATATAAAAAGGTATTCAGTAGGTGCCTGAAGTTTCTGTCATCTGCTGCCAGGAAGATACAACTCCAATACGTCATTCCCCGTCACCCTTTTCTTCCCTTGTTCCATAGGATTAGACAGAAGGCTCTGACCAGGCGAAAAGAGACGATCACTGTCGATCGGGCATGCAGACAGGAAACGTTTATTTACGAGATGGTAAGGCTTCTCTCACCTCGCCATCACCCAGCCAACACACTCAAGCCGACTGGACAAACTCATGTAGAATAATGGCGACATATCATAAGTGAAGGTCTCTTTTCAGGCTGTGTGGATGTTGGAAACACTTGCTACACCTGTGGGGCTGCATGGATTGTGGGGCTGTTTAGGGAAGTTTTTTAATGTTTGATGCTGTACAGTGGGACCTCGGGTTAAGTACCCAGGAGTACTGAAGCGTAAGTACTGAAGCGCCTGTAACCTGAAGCATATGCAACCTGAAGTACCACTGTATTGTGTTTTTAATACAGTGGTACCTCGGGTTACATATGCTTCAGGTTACAGACTCTGCTAACCCAGAAATAGGACCTCGGGTTAAGAACTTTGCTTCAGGTTGAGAACAGAAATTGCATGACGACGGTGCGGCAGCAGCGGGAGGCCCCATTAGCTAAAGTGGTGCTTCAGGTTAAGAACAGTTTCAGGTTAAGAACGGACCTCCAGAACGAATTAAGTACGTAACCAGAGGTATTCGGTTGGAGGCTGCCCAGAGTGGTGGGCGGGGTATAAATAACAACAACAACAACCATTATTATTATTATTATTATTATTATTAGCGCTGAAAATGGACCTCAAGGCCAGTGGTTGCAGAGTTTGGTCCTAACAGAGGTCATTCATCCTACACGGGGTGGCTAACCAGGTTTTTTCTTTTCTCTTACCATGTCTTTGGTAGAACTGACACAAAAAACAAAGCCTGCCCTCCATTATTTTTTTGCATTTTTTAAATTTGACTTAGCCAAGAATGAAATTTCTGCTATGTAATGGTCAGGACGGCACTTTGGATAATGATGGAAAGCATGGATTGCCACTCCCTATGCCTTATCTATCCGGGTTGATTGCCACGTCAGATTAGAGATATTCCCAGTATCGCTTGAGTTCTGCCTCTCCTGTTAGCAAATTTCTCCATTCTTTCATGGGCTGAGCCTTCTGCAATTTGAAGATGATGGGAATGTACTCTTCTTGATATTGCTTCATTCTGCCTCGTTTAGGGCGATGGTGTTGTAATAATTTGTGCAGATTTGTGGGTGAAGTAATAGGTTTGTTTTTCAATATATACTGTTTGGAAAGAAGGGAGTTGATAGTATTGTACCGGTTACTAGCAAAGAAACCATTGCAAGTGCTTAAAAAAAAAAAAAAAAGCAGAGCCAGAGTTTGATCATTTATAGAAAAAGAATTTCTAATTCCATATAAAAGGTAAAGGGAACCCTTACCATTAAGTCCAGTCGTGACTCGCTTTATTGGCCAAGGGAGCCAGCGTACAGCTTCCGGGTCATGTGGCCAGCATGACTAAGCCGCTTCTGGTGAACCAGAGCAGCGCACGGAAACGCCGTTTACCTTTCTGCCGGAGCGGTACCTATCTTTCTACTTGCACTTTGACGTGCTTTCAAACTGCTAGGTTGGCAGGAGAAGGGACCCAGCAACAGGAGCTCACCCCGTTGCGGGGATTCGAACCGCCAACCTTCTGATCAGCAAGTCCTAGGTTCTGTGGTTTAACCCACAGCGACACCCGCGTCCCTAATTCCATATACTAATACTAAAATAAAACAGTTAATATAATGTGGCAAACTGGCAAATGCAATAAACTGGAGTGCTTTGGACTAGACTATCAACTTAACAGGTACAACAGCCTTAGTGGAAAAATCCCGCCGAATGCTGTTTTTGCAAATAATGCCTTTAAAATGGAAAAATGCTTACAATGTTTAAAACCTGCAAAACTCCCGATAAGGCATTTATATTTATGCCTTTTATTGTGTACTGCGATCCACAACTCTTTGCATCAGAATTATTTCACTGGCATGTGTGCCTGTTAGTGTTCAGGTTAGTCAAGCTTAGTAGAAATACCGCATGCCTTCCCTGCACCCCGATGCAGTTTAGTAGACACGACGGCTGCAGTCTTCAACACACTTGCCTTGGAGAAAGCCCCATTTAAGCCAGTGGGGCTTGCTTTTGATTAGACCTGCATACGGTTGTACTGCTCAGGTTACATATGCTTCAGGTTACATACGCTTCAGGTTACAGACTCCGCTAACCCAGAAATAGTGCTTCAGGTTAAGAACTTTGCTTCAGGATGAGAACAGAAATCGTGCTCCGGCAGCGCGGCAGCAGCAGGAGGCCCCATTAGCTAAAGTGGTGCTTCAGGTTAAGAACAGTTTCAGGTTAAGAACGGACCTCTGGAACGAATTAAGTACTTAACCCGAGGTACCACTGTACTTGTTCTCTCTAGGGACGCTGTGGTCTAAACGACTGAGCCCCTTCGGCTTGCATTTAAATCATCTTATCAAGCGCAGCATTGGCGCCTCAGTAGTATGTCTGCTATTCTGACATTGTTTGCACATTGCTCATGTGTTCATTTCCTTGCTGATAAATTCACTATGTGGCCTAAACCACTGAGCCTCTTGGGCTTGCTGATGGGAAGGTTGGCAGTTTGAATCCCTGTGAAGGGGTGAGCTTCCATTTCTCTGTCCCAGCTCCTGCCAACCTAGCAGTTCGAAAGCACACCAGTACAAGTAGATAAATAGGTACCGCTGTGGTGGGCAGGTAAACAGCGTTTCCGTGTGCTCTGGTTTCCGTCATGGTGTCCGGTTGCGTCAGAAGTGGTTTAGCCCTGCTGGCCACATGACCCGGAAAGCTGTCTGTGGACAAATGCCAGCTCCATTGGCCTGAAAGTGAGATGAGCGCTGCAACCCCAGAGTCGCCTTTGACTGGACTTAACCGTCCACGGGTCATTTACCTTTTTTTTTTACCTTTACGTGTTCTCTCTCTCTCCCTCTCTCCATTATTGAGTGGACTTTTGGCTAACGCCACTAACGATGCAATCCTTTGCATGATTTAAGGAACAACTTCTTCACATAGCACATCTGAACCTTGTCTTGGCTGCCACAAAGTGTGGCAATGGTCACCAACTGAGACAGATTTCAAAGGCGCTTTGATAAATTCACGGGGGATAAGGCTCGAAATAAATAAACAAATTAAAAAATTGTCAGTAGCACTTTAGAGACCAACTAAGTTTGTTCTGGGTATAAGCTTTCGTGTGCATGCACACTTCTTCAGATACCTTGCATGCACACTTCTTCGGATACCACACGAAAGCTTATACCCAGAACAAACTTAGTTGGTCTCTAAGGTGCTACTGGACAATTTTTTAATTTTTTAATTTACATCGACTGTGTCAGACCAACACAGCTACCTACCTGAATCTAGTAGGATAAGGCTGTAATTCACTACCAGCCATGATGGCTGTTTATACTTCCAGGGTCGGAGGCCGTTGCTGTGGAATATCTATTGCCTTTGTGTCTTGCTTGTGGGCTTCCCATAGACATCTGGTTGGCCACGATGGGACATGGGATACTGGACCAGATAGTCCTTCAGTTTGCTCCAACAGGGGTGTTCATTCATTGGCCATGGCTTAGGAACATCCTTCTGGTAATCCCTTTCTAGTCTAAATGTCTCCTAATCCCGATGCTTTGACTCCACCTCTCTTTGTAGATAGTTGTAAGTAAAATTCAGGGGGACTCTGTTGAAACAAGATGGGCCAGTTCTAAAGCTAGCGAGGTAAACGGGGTTGTATCTCAATTAGGTTATATTCAGAATAGACCTACTGAAATCAATGAAGCAAAGATAGTTATGCCTGTTGACTTCAATGAGCCTATGCCAAACATGACTAGCATTGTGCCCAGTGATTATAAACTTGTATGTGTGTATATTGAACTTCAGTTGCTTTGCAAGCATCCAGCAAGTTTTAGAATTATATTCTAACAACTTGCCTTGCCAGGAGTCCCAAGCAATTGGAAAGAGGCCAAAGGATCCAGAAAACTCAGTCAAGGAGGGACAGCTGCTTTTAACCCTGAATATTTTCTACCCTGTTATATTACAGAAGGTTGGTGGCTTCTTTTACTTATTTTCATGTCTTTGTTGGGTGGCTTGACATCATTCACTAGTCAAGTCAAACTCCTCTTGGAGCACATCTTGTAAGAAAGTGGAGTTGCTTTGGTTAGAAGGAAGAGTTTACCTGGTTTCCTTAAAGTAAAAGTATATGTCAAATAAGTTAGTTTTGAAGAGATAAGCTGGACGTACTTAGCCAGTAAAAGCCCAGTCTAAAGCCTAAGGCAGGCATCCCCAATCTGTGGCCCTCCAGATGTTTTGGCCTACAACTCCCATGATCCCTAGCTAACAGGACCAGCGGTCAGGGATGATGGGAATTGTAGTCCAAAACATCTGGAGGACCAAAGATTGGGGATGCCTGGCCTAAGGTTTGGCTAAGTGCCTTGCTGCACGAGTTTTAGAGATCACCCTTTATTTCTTTTTACTTAGGCTGGAACATTAACGCCCGCTGCACGCTTAGGTATTCAGTAGCAACAACAGCTCCACAAATGCTCAATTTTTAGCTGATCTTCGTTCTTTGTGTCCTTTACAGCATAAGCTGCGCAAGCCCTATCAGACCATGTTGGTTCTAGGCAGCCAGAAACTTACAGAGCTGAGAGACTCCATTTCCTGCGTCAGTGACTTTCAGATTGGCGGGGAGTTCAGCAGTCATCCTGATCAGGCCCCAGAAAATATCAGTAAGGTAGGAAAATTTCCATTTTCTTATGTACAGCGGTACCTCAGGTTACATATGCTTCAGCTTACATACGCTTCAGGTTACAGACTCCGCTAATCCAGAAATAGTGCTTCAGGTTAAGAACTTTGCTTCAGGATGAGAACAGAAATCGTGCTCCGGCAGCGTGGCAGCAGCGGGAGGCCCCATTAGCTAAAGTGGTGCTTCAGGTTAAGAACAGTTTCAGGTTAAGAACGGACCTCTGAAAGTACTTAACCCGAGGTACCACTGTACTACTTCTACAGTTCTATGACATTTGGCAAGGCTAAACATCAGCTGAAATCCTTTAGCAGTTGCTAATATTTTAGCCCCATCTTAACAAGCATATATGTGGGCAATCCTTTGCGTTAGGACTGATGAACTGAATCTTTCCTTCTGAGTGTTCATTTGCTGCCAGCCATGGTGGAAAGGGCACAAAGTTTTCAATGATTTGTGGCTTCCTCTCGTCAGATTTCTTCATCCTAGCTCCTTTGTATGTGAGGGAGAAAAATGGGAACAATTTGCTCTAGAGCGTTGACTTTCAGTATGAACCGTGAATGTTCAATGGTTAGTTTGAATGTTTCTCTAGCCACCGCAAGATTTTGCAGGCTTTGGAGGCTGATAGTTATGGCGAATGGAAAACTGATTGCTTTGGAAACAGTGTGGTTTCCGTGTTGATTCCAAAATAATTTGACAACGAAGCTAGTTTTACTTATACAAAGGCCTGCTTTATGATGAATAGCTGGAACCACAAAGAAACTCTGTGGAACCACTAAGTGCTGTATGTATTTCAGTGCTGACGTATGTAAAAAGCATGCGTGTTATGTGTTGCGACCATGACTAAAGACCAAGAGAATCTTCATGAGTAGTTAGTAAACAGATAGAAAGGTTAAAATTTGCTTAACAGGAAGGCAGGGGTGGGACAGGGTGCGCCTCTTCACGGCCACAGTACTTCTTGGCCTTAATTGGCGGAAATATCTGCACTGAAACCAGAGATATGATTCTAAGAACAGCACATGAACGGTTTAGGAAATGCCTTTGGGGCTCAGCAACACCAAGAATATCCTTGCAGAGAAAGCAGCTACAAATTAAAGAAGGTGGATTCGGAATCCCCAATTTGGAATTATATCATTATGCTTACCTACTTTCAAGTAGGTAACGCTGGTGGCGCTGTGGGTTAAACCACAGAGCCTAGGGCTTGCTGATCAGAAGGTCGGCGGTTCGAATCCCCGTGATTGGGTGAGCTCCCGTTGCTCGGTCCCTGCTCCTGCCAGCCTAGCAGTTTGAAAGCACGTCAAAGTGCAAGTAGATAAGTAGGTACCGCTCCGGCGGGAAGGTAAACGGCGTTTCCGTGCGCTGCTCTGGTTCGCCAGAAGCGGCTTAGTCATGCTGGCCACATGACCCGGAAGCTGTATGCCGCCTCCCTCGGCCAATAAAGCGAGATGAGCGCTGCAACCCCAGAGTCGGCCACGACTGGACCTAATGGTCAGGGGTCCCTTTACCTTACTGTCAAGTACTAAATATTGGGATCCTACAGTTGGCCCTGATTTCCTGATGTGGGCAACCCTAGAATATATACATGGCACCTTTGGTTGGTTGGACAATACTAGGATCGAAATATTTGAAATTTCAGGTGACTCTGGAAACAATTAAATCACTTAGAAGAATATGGAATATATTGGCTACTAAAAACTAATTTGATCCATTTTCACATGCTAAATTTACTCTGTGGGGAAACCCCGTACTAAGAATTGCAAAAAAGAGGGTGATATGGAAAAATTGGATAGAAGCAGGTGTATTGACATTGGACCAACTGGTAGATGGGGAAGATGAATGTTATACTTCTGCTATTTTAAGTCAAAAAAAAATCATCTATCAAATGCAGCCCAGTGGTGATATCTTCAATTACAACATCTCCTAACAAGTGTGTTTGGGCCGTCAGCCCTTTCAGCTTCTGAGATACCTGAGATATTGGAGTAATTGGGCAACTCATTCAAAAACAAAAATCCAGCAATTCCTTTTTATAGATATCTATTAGCAATACTCAAGTTCAATATGCAGACTATAAGAGGACTGGAATAAAGAACTGGAACTTTTATTAGCTTCAATACCTAAGGTGTCATTAGATTAAAAATTAATAGTAATACAGTGGTACCTCAGGTTACAGACTCCACTAACCCAGAAATAGTCCTTCAGGTTAAGAACTTTGCTTCAGGATAAGAACAGAAATCGTGCTCCGGCGGCACGGCAGCAGCAGGAGGCCCCATTAGCTAAAGTGGTGCTTCAGGTTAAGAACAGCTTCAGGTTAAGTACGGACCTCCGGAACGAATTATGTACTTAACCTGAGGTACCACTGTACAACAGAAAATGATGTTTAGAGTTTATTGAACTCCTTTAGTGTTGTATAAAAAAGGGTTAGCTAAGATAGTTCAGTGCTGCAGATGTAGCAAGGACAATGCCTCTCTGAAACACTTGTTTGTACAGTTCTCTTTACATAACAGTTACTTATTAGTAACCCACATTGTGAAATATTTGTACAGTGCTTACAGAACTGCAGCTGCCAAATGGCTCCTTAAACCAAGGTTGCAGTTGCCAAACAGATGGTCTAGTTGCCATTTTGGGGCAAGACGGCTGTTAAGCTTTATTTTTCAAATGATAGACTGACTGCGATTAAGTCTCAGTTAAACACCTGGCTGGTTCAGAGGACTACCTTGAGCTAGGTTAAGAACTTTGAGAACTTAAAGAAGAAAAGTCTCTTGATCCGGGGACAGTCTGCATATATACCGTATTGGCCCAAATATAAGCGGCACCTTTAAAATTCAGGGGGGGGGGGGAAAGACAATACCTGAATATAAGCCGCTCCCTTAAAATTTCGCAGGCACACCCGTTACGTTTTACCGTATGACTGTTTCAGCAGCGATATTGTAAAAGCCGATTTTTGTAAGGTCGGGAATTTCAGCCACAGTTTAACTTCCTTCTCAGGCTGCACAGAAAAAACCCATTTTGGTCAGGATCCAAGGATTGCCCAGGCATGCAGCTCCAGATGCTGGAGATATCAGGCTCCATCCTGGCACCCGGGCATCTTCACTTGGTGCCAAGTGGTCAAAATGTGCCTGGCACCTGGCTAATTTTGAACACAGCATTCCAGGATCCTTTGTTGCCAGAGATTCTCAGCCTTGCCCTTTGGTGGCTCTCCTGAGGAAGGGGAGGCAGATAATTGTGGGGCAGTCGCCAACAACGCCAGCATAATCTTAATGAACAGTTAGGTAAAGGTAAAGGGACCCTGGACCATTAGGTCCAGTCGTGGCCGACTCTGGGGTTGCGGCGCTCATCTCGCTTTACCGGCCGAGGGAGCCGGTGTACAGCTTCCGGATCATGTGGCCAGCATGACTAAGACGCTTCTGGCGAACCAGAGCAGCACACGGAAACGCCATTTACCTTCCCGCCACAGTGGTACCTATTTATCTACTTGCACTTTGACGTGCTTTCAAACTGCTAGGTTGGCAGGAGCAGGGACTGAGCAATGGGAGCTCACCCCATCGTGGGGATTCGAACCACCGACCTTCTGATCAGCAAGTCCTAGGCTCTGTGGTTTAACCCACAGCGCCACCCACGTTACCTACTTGAAAGTAGGTAAGCATAATGATATAATTCCAAATTGGGGATTCCGGAACCACCTTTTTAAATTTGTAGCTGCTTTCTCTGCAAGGATATTCTTGGTGTTGCTCACTCCGTCGCGGGGATTCGAACCGCCAACCTTCTGATCGGCAAGTCCTAGGCTCTGTGGTTTAACCCACAGCACCACCGGTGTCCCTTTAATGAACAGTTAGAAAAGGCCTAATAAAACAACACATAAAATATATTTGAAAAGTTGTGCGGTTGCAACTTGAGCTGTAGAAGGTGTTGCTGTAATGAGGAGCTTGTGGTTCTCCAATTATAGTTGTACTCCCAGCTCCTATCCCTGCTGACCACGGGCGATGCTGGATGAGGCCGATAGGACTTGGAATCCAACAACCTGAGGAGAAACACAGGTTCCCCACCCCCAGTTAAGATGATGCGCTTAACTGGTATTTGAGAATATAGATGAGACATAAGGAAGGATGTGGTATTTGAGGTAAGCTGGTTGCCGAGCTAATACTTTCCCCTCTTCTCTCTTTGTATTTCTCCCTTTCCCCCAGGACCTTTACAAGTCTGCCTTCTTTTATTTTGAAGGTGTTTTTTACGACGACAGAAGGTACCCCGAGTGCAGGGACTTAAGCAGGTAGAGCATTTACATTTTCATATGTTAGATCCCATTCTCAAGGGCCCAGAATGCCTTTGTAGGACTGACCTGTTGGCTTGAGGAGATGCCAGGAGTTGGAACGCTAAGCCAGAACTAGATGCCATCCTGACCAAGGATGCAACAGACCTGGGAAAGGAAGCTATGGGGGCGCTTGCCTGGTAGGATCCCTTCTGCCCCATCCTACTTTGAGGTTGCCTTTCCTAACCCCACAAGAGGACATCTATAGGGAGCAGTCAGCAGACAGGAGAAGGATTAAAGAGCAGCCTTCTTCTGTCCGCCAATCTCCCCTGAAAATGTTGTCCCCTTCCCCAGTGTCTGGCTCTGATATTATTTATAAAATGATCCAGGCACATCTGCAAGTGCCTCTCTGAATTCATCCTGAGAAGTTTCTGAAAGCACAAGAATATATTGCAGTGGAGAAAATTTAGTGGACTCTTGGAGTGAGATGGGACCCAAAGGGCCTTCGGTTTGTCATACAGAGTCTGCCCCTAAGACAACAAAACTGCCATTATTAATAAATGTGTGCACATACCCCTCTGCCTAACCGGTGCATAGTTTTCATGGTCTTGGGCTTATTTAGAATGTGAAAGGATTCTGGGAACTTGCCCTGCCTTGTATCTTGAGAGAAATGGTTTCTGTCACCGACAGCATCGTATCATTAATGTAACGGAAGTAATACTGGCTTACCCTGATTTTCAGGACTATCATTGAGTGGGCAGAATCTCGTGAAAGAGGCTATGAGAATCTTCAGGCCGCTAAAATGGAAGACTTCACTTTTAATGACTTGAACATCAAAATAGGTTTCCCGTACCTTTACTGCCACCAAGGAGACTGTGAGCACATTGTCATCATCACAGATATCAGGTAAATCACCGTTCATTTCCAGGACCTCTGAAACACTTTCAGCTAGGAACTCCCTTCGTAATAAAACCTTAGCTTGCTTTCTCCGTCCCATGATGTCTTGCCAAATGCAAGGTGGTTCTTTTAAAATTAGATTCAGAAGAAACACAAACGCAAGCGGTGAGAAGATTACAGATTTTATTCCAAACAGCAAACAGTATACAGTGGTACCTCGGATTACATACGCTTCAGGTTACAGATGCTTCAGGTTACAGACTCCGCTAACCCAGAAATAGTACCTCGGGTTAAGAACTTTGCTTCAGGATGAGAACAGAAATCGTGCTGCGGCGGCGCGGCAGCAGCAGGAGGCCCCATTAGCTAAAGTGGTGCTTCAGGTTAAGAACAGTTTCAGGTTAAGAACGGACCTCCAGAACGAATTAAGTACTTAACCTGAGATACCACTGTATACATTACTAAGCAAGCACATCAGTCTGCCACGGGGAAGTCCTGAAGATGTGGTGAAGTGACCTCCCCAGGCAGCCTTCTTTTTTGCACAGCTCTGTGGCCAACAGCCTGCACGCGGACTCCCAACTAAAATATTCAAAACTAGGTATTTTATAGATGCTGGCTCAGCGATGAGCCACCCTGCCCTTCATCAAACACACATACTGGTCAGTGCATGTTTTTAGCCATTTGCCACCAGACCACACATCAAAGGCATCTATCAAAGACATTCACAAAGGATAGGATAGGGATGTAATACACATAGATAAACAGAACCAGGAAGAGATGGACAGGAGGAGTTGACCGTGTCAGATCATTATCTCCTCGAAATCACAATAATCTTCTGCAATAATTATCCCATACACAGGTATTCCAGTTTGTTGGCGTTGCAGAGATTCTGGTGTATAGGCTGCTGTGGCGTGCCAGTGGCGATCCATAGATTGGGCCAGGCATAGGCAAACTCTGACCCTCCAGATCTTTGGGACTACAATTCCCATCAACAGGACCAGTGGTCAGGGATGATGGGAATTGTAGTCCCAAACACCTGGAGGGCCGGAGTTTGCCTATGCCTGGATTGGGCTATTAATCCATCATGGGCCATCAGAACAGACGTAATGGAAGCTGCAACAAAATATTGCAGCATATCCTCATCGAATCATAGAATTGGAGAGTTGGAAGGGACCCCGAGGGTCATCTAATCCAACCCCCTGCAATGCAGGAATCTCAGCTAAAGCATCCTGGACAGATGGCCACACAGCCTCTGCTTACAAACCTCCAAGGAAGGATTTTAGATTGTTTGGAAACCGGTGAGAGAGCTGTAGCCTCTGGGTCGACCTCCCGTGAACAATACTCCAGCCCAAGAATCTGTTCAACAGCCTCAGCTTTTGTAGCTGGAGTCAGTCAGCACTCCACTCTCTTAACATAGAAATGTTAAGATAGAAGATGGGGAGGAGACATAGTTACCAATGGAGTGTTTGTGTTCTAAGGCGGCCCTTAACACAGTCTTTCTCTGTACAAGGCTTATTCACCGGGATGACTGCCTAGATAGGAGCCTCTATCCCTTGTTAACCAAGAAACACTGGCTTTGGACCAAGAAATGTTTTGTGTGCAAGATGTACACAGCAAGGTAAGTGGTCGGAAGTACATTTCACCTTCAGGCATAAAGTTTCGATCACGGCGCTCTTTAAAGGTTTTGCTCATTTCATTTAATACCGCTGACAACTGCTACAGACTTCTGATAGTGCCAGAACAAATAAAACAAACCATTATCTCTCTTTTTTGCAGTTATTTACTATGGCTAGTAAATAACTATTTGCACTAGCGCCTCTAATATAGGATACATACATAGCCAGGTTTTTCATTTTATACGTGTGGAGCTGTGGCCTCGCTCTCTAGCTAGCTGCAGGTTACAAAAAGTGCTACGTATTTACCACATTCAGCGGCTGAAAATTCTGCACCTTAGTGGGAAGGGGTACGAGTTGTGGGCAAAGTCAGTGGGGCTGGCACTTCAGTCCTTTGGGACCCCTGCTTCAAAATTTGCAGGCAATCAAGGAATTAAAGCTTTTGTTTATTGAGTTAGATATTTAAGAGCCCTCATTATAATCACCACCTTCCTTGATCAGGCAGGAGAAATCCGCATCAGCTAAAGCTCTGTTTTCTAGTTAAGTTACAAGTGCCATGAATAACTAGCGCAAAAGCTTAACAGGTTCAGTTTTTATTAATTTTGCAATTGTACCAGGTAAAGGGACCCCTGACCATTAGGTCCAGTTGTGACTGACTCTGGGGTTGCGGCGCCCATCTTGCTTTATTGGCCGAGGGAGCCGGTGTACAACTTCTGGGTCACGTGGCCAGCATGACTAAGCCGCTTCTGGCGAGCCAGAGCAGTGCATGGAAATGCCGTTTACCTTCCCGCCAGAGCGGTACCTATTTATCTGCTTGCACTTTGACGTGCTTTCGAACTGCTAGGTTGGCAGGAGCAGGGACCGAGCAACGGGAGCTCACCCCGTCGCGGGGATTTGAACCGCCGACCTTCTGATTGGCAAGTCCTAGGTTCTGTGGTTTAACCCACAGCGCCACCCGCGTCTAGAAGGTACTACCTTCATTTCTTGTCCTTAATTCAGCTGTTAGCTGTTCAGGAGCTCTTTATTAATTTTGGGGGCATAATTTAATTTCAGGGAGTGGCAATAACCTGGGTTTTGTGCTTGTGTTACAGATTGCCTGTTAACCCTTTTTTTGTCTTGGAACCTACAGATGGGTGACTAACGATGACAGCCTCGCTCCAGAAGACCCCTCTTTCTTCTGTGACGTCTGCTTCCGAATGCTGCACTACGATGCCGAGGGCAAAAAACTAGGAGAGTTCCTTGCTTATCCCTATGTTGATCCAGGGATTTTTAACTAAGGCTTTGTCAAGAAGGAAGATAACAGGTAGCGGCATGATGTGCTTCTGTAGCTGCTGGAGCAGCCAAATGCTGTACTTAAAACTCTTCTTCTTTTCAGCTAGTGGTTACCATTAGAATTGCTACGCAAGCTGGAAAAATGTACATGTTCTTTTTTTAACGTATTTTTTAATTAAAGATTTTTTGGTTTACAAAAGTATGTGCAGTGTCTCTTTTTTCAAGTTACATTTTGAGTCTCTTCATCTCGAGTCCAGTCAAGTTGCCTCTCAAATCAGAAACCTGGAAAAGGCAAAAATACGTTTCTGCAGGGAAGCTCGCTTTACGTTTTGTAAATCGTGGCATTAGAATGCTGAGCAAGAATCACTAGTATTGGACCGTTCATCACCCAAAGGCGAAAGGGGTATGTTACTGAAATCCTATTTTGTTGCTGCGCCTGTTGCATCCCAGATATGGTGACCTTCAGTGATATATTGAGTTTACGTAATGAATGATAAATTACAGGGGGAAAACATTGCTCCCTTAATTCCATGAATCCCTGGAGTTTCTGCAGGACAGCTGGGTCTGTTTTTCATTTAGTATTTTCTTTTGAACGAGTCCACAGAGTCAAACCTGGTATTGGACCCAGCTGCCAGGTTCTAATTAAATTTCTCTCACACCAGCTGGGTACTAGTGTTTTGGCTACTTGTTTAATGGCCATTTAAATGGTCACAAAGTCAAAGCCCATATAGTGGGGAAATAGCACCTTTAAAAAATAAATAAATTCTGGGTTCATCAAGAACTGTCAGTTTAGTTTTCTCTGTCCACCTGACAACTATGGCTGTTCATAATCATGGCTGAGTGGCCTATCACTGCAAATCATTCTATACACAAAGAGCTATATAATCTCAGAGCTCTGTGAAGACATGCATGGTGTCAAATTGGATGGGGGACGGTATGTTGAGATTCCTGCTTTTCAGGGGACTAATGACACTTGGGGTCCCTTTGAACTCCACAGTTCTATGATTCTATAGTTTTCACCATTTATTCTGTGTATGCTAGCCATGGAAATAGATAACAAGTCTCTCTTCCAGGCCAATGGAAGTACTCATTGGGTCCCCAGCTTTAGGCAGTAATTGCCTATGCATTTTTACACCTAGCTGTAGATAAGCATCCCTGGAAATGTTAAGTGGTAATGTTTATTCTTCCTCCTGTAACATTCTACTACATAGTTGCTTTTTGCAGAGGTGCAGAATCACCAAAAATGCACACTATTAAGCAGAATTTGTTGCTGAATGTAACAGGTAAATTCAGTTTTAACAGGTAACATTGAAAGATAAAAAGGGTTTGATGAAAAATTTGGTCATTCTGAGATTGTAGGACGTGCAAATTTTAGTCACTATAAGGGTGGGCATTTGCAGAGAGATTCAGTGGGCAGTAAGGGGTGCTTAGTCCCTCCTGCACCTGTTGATTTTATCCCTTAAGCATTCACCTGCATGGTTTTTGAAACAGCCAGCCTTGCTTAGTTTTGGAGTGTGGCTGGAGGAGAAATTGCGACACTAACAGAACCTCTTCTAGGAGCATTGTTGCTCTTCCATACATAGAAGTTGGGTGGCCATGGCAGCATAGGTAAAGGTAAAGGTACCCCTGCCCGTATGGGCCAGTCTTGACAGACTCTAGGGTTGTGCGCCCATCTCACTCAAGAGGCTGGGGGCCAGCGCTGTCCGGAGACACTTCCGGGTCACGTGGCCAGCGTGACATCGCTGCTCTGGCGAGCCAGAGCTGCACACGGAAACGCCGTTTACCTTCCTGCTAGTAAGCGGTCCCTATTTATCTACTTGCACCCGGGAGTGCTTTCGAACTGCTAGGTTGGCAAGCGCTGGGACCGAACAACAGGAGCGCACCCCGCCGCGGGGATTCGAACCGCCGACCTTTCAATCGGCAAGCCCTAGGCGCTGAGGTTTTACCCACAGCGCCACCCGCGTCCCTTATTATGGCAGCATAATATGTAGTAAATGGAAGAAAGGTGTGAGAAATTTAGACAGAGATAACAGGGCTGGAACCATCATCCTTGGAAAAACTAGGTTAGAAAGTGCCACTGGATATTCTTCACTAGGTCTATTATGCATAAAATCCAGGCTCCATGGTTCCATAAGCAATGCAATTACGGGCTGGGGTCTATACAAATGGAAGCTAACCTAGAATCCATCAAGACCCATGGAGTACTGAGACAAGTAAACCATCTGCAATTGACAAGATGAGAAGACAAAACCTGACCTGCAATCAAGCTTTGTTGGAAATTTTTATTACTTTAAATGGCTGCTATTTCAAGGCACTGGGTGTGTATTTTGAAGAACAGACTTCTTATAATGTAATGGTGCCACCTGCTGTCTCAGAAGCAATATTAGAATACAGCTGTACCTTGGAAGTCGAACAGAATCCATTCCGGAAGTCCGTTTGACTTCCAAAATGTCCGAAAACCAAAGTGCAGCTTCTGATTGGCTGCAGGAAGGTCCTGCAGCCAGTTGGAAGCTGCAGAAGCCCCATCAGACATTTGGGTTCCAAAAGAACGTTTGCAAACCAGAACAATCACTTCCTGGTTTCGATCGTTCGGGAGCCAAGGCATTCGAGATCCAAGGTACGACTATATATCATTACAGAATATAATCCTGTTCAGAATGCATTGATGAAATATATCCAAGCTTTCAGGCATCACAAAGTTTTGATATTTGTTAAACCCTAAAGCTTTGATTTCCTTCTCGCAGTGTTTCAACTTCTACATCACAATAATTCAAATAAAAACAGAATACTGGATTTTAACTGTAAGATGAGCATTGTGTTATCCCAAGTGAATGTCACTTTGTTTTAATCTCTTTTAGCCACGGTTTTCTTTTCACAGCATGTAGACCAGTGATGGCCAAACGTGGCCCTCCAGCTGTTTTGGGACTACAATTCCCACCATCCCTGACCACTGGTCCTGTTAGCTAGGGGTGGGAGTTGTAGTCCCAAAACAGCTGGAGGACCAAGTTTGGCCATCACTGATGTAGAACTATGTGTAACGTACCCCAACATGTTACAGGCTGAAGGTAACGTATATTGAAGGGATACCTGTGATCAATATGCACATAGTATTTAACATCTGTATCAGGGCTGGGGAATCTGTGATCTCCAAAAGTTGTTAGAACTTTTTTTAGATTCCCCAAAGTCCCAGCCGGCATCAACAAAGATAACAGTTGGGAGTCCAAACAATATCTGGGGAGCACCATATTGGTTACCCCGTTTTAGGATGTTTCCTGAAACAGTTTATCAGACATTGATTGTAGGAGATGGCCTGAAATTAAATGAAACAGTAACCATGATGAAGCTAGGAAAGTTTGAGTCCAGTCAGTGCTGGGCAAGAGCTTCATTTGAGGTTCCTCACACTTGAGCTAAATGAAGCCACTGGATCAGGTCACCAGGAAGGGCAGAGGAGGTAGCAGTGCTTGTGGAATCCCTTCCACTCTGAACTGCAATTGACACTCTTCATTTGCTTGTCTGCCTAAATCACAGCTATTTACTCAAGCCTTGGAAATGATTTGGGGTCATGGTAAGATCATTCCATCAGCACAAGCATTTCTGTTTGCCGGACAGAATCACCAATGTGCTCTTCTGCGATTCTTCAGAGCAGATGAGGTGTGTGTGTTGCAGAAGAGGAAGAAAACATCTCATTGTGCTAACAGCACTTGTGCAGGCTTCTGCTAGTGCAACAAATTATTTGAATCCAGACCCAAGTATTCAGCTTGGGATTCCTATAGATGGCTCTGTAAGCTGAGGCCACCAGCACAGGTCCTTTACCTTTCATTTTTATAGGACCTTCAGGCACCTTACGCCCACTGGTACCTCCTATAGCACTCACAAAATATCTCAGTAATTATTTCTTCTTTTGTGCTGCCTCAGCCTCTCCAACCCTGAACAACCCCCCTTAAACATTTTTTTTAAAGGATTGTGCAATGCCCACAGTTCACTGGTTGGGCACCAATCCCCTCTTCTGTTCTGAAGCAATGAGATGTGCAAAGAGCTTCTCTTTGTCAGCGAGTGCAGCAGCAGCTGTAGGCTCTTCTTTCCACTGACCAGGGCAATGCTTGCACCATTCTATGGCCACGGCACTTGTTTTGTGTTCTGCTACACCCTATAGTAGCCATCTTGTTACTAGCACCCACTTCCTCAAAATTCCCAATGCTCTCTTGCCCAAAAAGGTTAGCAACCTCCATTCTAGCTTGAATTTTGATTTGTAATTTTACATGCTTGCATCATGTATTTTTTCCCTATCAAGTTCTTCTAACTGTCTGATATATAGAACTATTTCAGTAATATTAAGTTTTGTGAAAAGAAATGCCAAATGAGAGCTAAAGTGTTATAGTAGTTAGAATGTCTCACAGCACCCAGAAAAACCGTGTTCAAATCCTTACTTCGGCTACGAAGCAAAGTAATATGTGCCTCTGAGGGCTCCTTTTGAATAGCAGTCTATGAAAGATGAGGAACCAGTTAAATAGGTAAATTAGCCTCTTTCACTGAGTGAGCAGTCTCTCTGACTCTGTACTAAAGGGAAGATTTCTCATTAAAATATACAGAGCTGCCTTTTCTGCATAAACTTTATTTTTTTTAAACAAAATGCTTCAAGACAGTGTTTGCGACAAATGTGCATCAATAATTCCAATGGAAACTTGAGTTTCCTTAGTAAGATATCTACAATACCAAAAGCATACCACAGAAAGTCAGAGCATATTAAATTGGCACAATTAGCTTTCAAGAACAAAACCAACTTCTTTATAAAGGACTGACTGAATATACTCGTACGTAACATTTTAGCTGCTACAAAATGCTCTTGGCTTCTTACAAAACACAGTGAACAGACACTTTGGCAAACAACAACTCTGAAAACTATGCACAGACAACAGGAAGAAAATAGATTTATACAAGTGGAGCAATTTGGCAATTCTAAAAGAATGTTATTTTTCTGTCGTTAACTAAAAAGTGAACATACAGTAGTCAGTTAACATATGCTATGGTACTAATCCAAAACATACAAGCACTGTTCAGTCTCTAAATCAACTTGGTCTTTATATATGAAGTGAGTATTGCCTGTTAATACTGGGCCAAATGCTATCAAGATTTTAAATATTTAAAGACAAACGTTAAAGAGATTCTCTTCACAACTCCACAAAAATTGTACACATTAAAATACTATGCTTATAAAATTATTTTAAACTTTCCGCAATCTAGTTTTCAAATGCAAACCCTTATAATCCTCTTTAATATGTACTTTACAAAAATTAGGCTGCATTCACTCATTTTCAGAGGCGGCGCTCTTCGTCTTCTCCTGTTCTCTTCCATCACTCGACGTCCTAGTGAAAAGCACAGTACCAATGTATACTTCTAACATGTTTCAGCTATATTTTTATTGTATTGACATGAAATAATCTTACAACTGCTTTTGTATAAAGTCCAGGGGGGTTGGGTGGAGTCAGAGACAGCCTGCAGTTATAGTGTAAGATAAGACAGAAAATCAAAATGCAACCATCCCACTTTCCCAGGTAGCTAGCATTGTCAACATCCCAAACGTCAAAACGTTGATCTGAAGCATACTTTTAGTCTGAGAGTGAAATGCTTTTTAAAAAGCCACCCTCTGTGCTTGTGCACAAATCACTATTCTGGGAACTTCTCGTGGCAGATAAATCTGCTGCATCTATATATCAGGCATAAGCGAATGATGCAAATTACATCCAAGGTAATGTGGCAGAATTTATCATTTACTAAGAAAGACCATCAAGTGCAGTGAGTCCTGAAGAGGCACCATGCACTCTCTCTCCTTTGGGTGGCTGAACACTCCTGTAAGTTCAATCAGTTTTTGCATGGGCTGTTCTATTGTGGAATTGCTGCCTTAGGTTCACCCCAATCCTGCAATCCCAGGAACGTTCCCAGAGCAAAAAGGGGGCAAGTTCCATTTACAATGGTTAGAAGTGGGATGCTAACTTCCCTATAACTTTAAAGCTGAAAGTACAAGGAAACAGTTATCCTTTAATAACAAGCCATCACCACTGCTAGTTTTTATTACTATATTGCAACACTGTAGGCGATAATGTAAATCAGGC
>NC_135671.1:25429690-25459020 GCF_964188315.1 Podarcis muralis
GCTGTCCCCATTCTGCTGTGACTGGTTTGCATCTTGTGTGTCAGAAGCACCATTCACTATCTTTGTGCCTTTAAAGTTAAAAGGAAAAACAAAACAGAAATGTTGCTCTGTCTCAGTCTTGTTTTAAAATAGGCAAACAGCAACAAACTGCTAATTCTGCAACAGCTGTGCCAGTGGCATTGTTATAACACGGGAAACTGCATTGTTAGTGCAGAAACCTGTAACTACCAAAATGGTATTGTACTCAAAACAAGATTTTGTTTTTGTTATCTTCACATACTTAAAAAGCATGCAAGTACTATTATTAGAGCCATAGCTTCCAAATTTGTGGGTTCTTAAACACAGATGTAACATCTTCTCAAATTCATTCATTCACTGTTTGCATATCATGGTTAAGCCATGAGGAATAATCCCTGGTCTAGCATTATGTCCAAACTGGGGATCGTGGTTTGTTTTGCTATGAACCAAATGGAAAGCCAAAGTTTTTGGCTTACCAATTGTAGCTTAGAGTGAAACAAGCAACCATCACAGGTCTGAGCACAACCCTGAGGCAGGGATTGTGGTTTATTGTTCCTGCTAGGGGAGGAGCAAAGCAGGAGTTGTGTGTGTTCATGGTAAACCACAACATGAAAACTTAACCATGAAACCTAGTCTGTTGCTACCAATACAGCTAAAGTGTGCTGTGACTAAGCACTGGCAAAGGAGTGCTTTGTATTAAATTCAGAATTCCAGAGCTTATCCGAAACTGGAATATATACAGGAAATGATGCACCAGTTAAATTGTGCTAAGAAATAAATATTCTTGATGAACTGCACACACCTGTTTGATCTTTGTCCTTTTCAGCTTTCTTGTTTGGTCCTTTCTTCCATTGTTCTTTGGTTTTGTTGGCTTCCTCGTGCTGCTTCTGTTCAGCTAGTGACTTATTCAATACTTGTGAAAGAACAGAATCCCCTTCTCCAACGAGAAACATTGTTTTGAATTTGTTGTAGAGCATAGATGATTTTTCCATGATAACTTGGCTGACCTTGAATTTCCGTATCTGTGACAGAGATAGATAGATAGATAGATAGATAGATAGATGATAGATAGATAAGATAGATTATATATATATATATATATATATATATATATATATATATATATATAGACAGATAGATAGGTAGATATTTGGGGGGAGGGAGGAGATAGGTCAGTTAATATATGAGAATATCATCAAGTTGCTCAAAGCCACCTAGTATTTACTGAAACAGTCGCCATCTATATACCAACACAGATATCAAGACTAAGAAATTGTGCTTATGTAGCCATAATCAAACCCTACCCTCTTTCTCCTGCACAAAGTATTAGCAGTCTTGTGAGAACCCTGAAGTTTGCAGAAGTTGAGAAGCCACCCCAAACAGCTTCACGAGAACTGCATTTGCTCATTGACAACTGAATATTGACTGACTGGGGTTTTGTGGGGTGGGGTGGGTACTGAAAACTGGGCTGGGAGAGGGAATGGAGTGGTTGGAAAAGGAGGATGGAGGAAGAGACACAAATCTAAAAAGGGCAGAAATAATGATCTCATTGCTTGGATGGGTTACTTCCTGGTTCATATCAAGAACCTATTTTTCTATGTCCACAGAGATGGAAACTGGAGCTGCCCACAAAAACAAATGAAAGAAGCCAATACTTTGATGAAGCTGCAAATGTATACCAGTGTTCCAGCTTACCAACACCTATAACAGTTCATTGAGAACTAAAGATATGAGAGCACAGAATGCTGTCTGACAGATGGACAGGAATGGAAAACAGAAGGGGGAATAGAGAGGATAAACCCTGAAGAAAAGTACCCCATGGATCAACATTTTGTTGCAATCCCCCCATGTCTATTTTATTGCTAATTAAGTTTTGCAATCCTTGCCTTGCATTCTACTATTTTTAAACAAAGAAGTTTTACATTAAAGGATTCATGAACAGGCTAAACAATCTTCATAATTTCTTTATGATAAAAGCCACCAATCTTACTTTCTTAAGTGTTGAAATCATCTCCGCATGCTTCTGAGCTTGCTGCATTGTTACTTGAAGTGAAGCAAGTTCATCCAACGCCTCAATGCACCTGTTTACATCCTAATATATGAAAACCCAAATGTTAAATCTCAAGGTGATGGTGGAGGGAACATCACTATTACACACAATTTTGGACAAAACATTGTAAAATTAAAAACACACAAGACTTCAGTGTGATTTTACAGCAGGAATATTTTAAGTGAATGGGCTTAACTCACAGAAAATGGACTATTCTCTTGGGGCACTGTGTATATAGCAAACTATTTTACTCTGACATTCTGCATCCTCACACTAAACTTCATACAGTTAACACCATATCTCTTATTTAATCCAAGGCAACTCAAATTAAGTATATCACTAAGTCAGAAAAGGACACCACTAGGCCAAACCGAAAAGTTGTTTCGTAAGAATATACATTTTTAATTCACTTTAACAATACACAAACAAACACACACTTTTGTCAGCTTTCAGAAACAAATGGTATTAGCACAATATACTCACAAGGTGGTCGATTTTGAGTGAGTTTTTAATTTCTGCATGTATCTTTAGAAGTCGTGAATCCATTGATGTTTCTAAATATTAACAAAACGTATCTTAAATGATAGTGAATATAAAATCCATATGGGGAAAATGCCTTTGAGCAACTTTGAGTAAAATACACCAAAACTGATGAAGCAAAACTGGAAGCCAGTAATAAAACTGCACTATTCTGACTGTACTCAAAACAATAAAGGTAAAGGTACCCCTGCCCGTACGGGGCAGTCTTGACAGACTCTAGGGTTGTGCGCCCATCTCACTCAAGAGGCCGGGGGCCAGCGCTGTCCGGAGACACTTCCGGGTCACGTGGCCAGCGTGACATTGCTGCTCTGGCGAGCCAGAGCCGCACACAGAAACGCCGTTTACCTTCCCGCTAGTAAGCGGTCCCTATTTATCTACTTGCACCCGGGGGTGCTTTTGAACTGCTAGGTTGGCAGGCGCTGGGACCGAACAACGGGAGCGCACCCCGCCGCGGGGATTCGAACCGCCGACCTTTCAATCGGCAAGCCCTAGGCGCTGAGGCTTTTACCCACAGCGCCACCCGCGTCCCTTACTCATAACAATATTGGCATACAAATTTAAGCTGAAATGCAGACAATGCAATTTGCTTTTTCATAGCAAAACCAGAACATTTTAGAAAGACTTATGTTCCTATAAAGCAGCAGCTTAGTCTTCTTGGCACATTCCTACAGACAAATTTTAATGTATGAAGAGTACCTAGCACCTTAACGGTATCATGGATTCTGCAATGACACTATGAATAGAAACAAAGTCTTGACAAGCCATCGAGCTTTCATGTCATAAAGCAAATTAAATTCCTGTATGCTGTCAGTTCCAAGCAGATATTTAAAAGTTGAAATGACATTTACACATGTGGGAGAAAAGGGAACTGCAGAAAAAAACACACACCTGTGTATGCTTTCCTTTGGGTATACCTCTGTAATACAAAATTTACTAAACATAAAAAACCTTTCACTACAAACCTCGTTTTTTCTCCATCTTCTTAGCTTCTGGTTTTTTGCCTTCTTCTTTGTTTTGCCTATAAAATTATCCAACAATTTACAGTAAATAATTCTCAACTTCTGGAAGTAAATGAATATTCTTTAGAGACTTACAGATCAATCCTGGTGGTGGTAGAATCTTTGACAGAGCAACTGCCACAACTAAAGTCATACTGTCTGTTTTCCATTTCTTCTTCTTTTTCTTCTCATTGACTACAATGGCAGTGGTGGGAGTGGAGTTAACTATGTCAGCTACAGAGTAGGCTGGTGCCGTTTCGTGGTCTGTGTTAGGGGGCTTAGGATCCTGTCGATCTGCAGCCACTCTCAACGTACCCGTTTCCCTCCCTCCGCCCATGGAGCTCTCTGGAGGTGTACTGGGGGCCTCTGGTAGTGTAACTTGTGAGTGTACACACTGTTATGAGAGCAGGTCTCTCTGCCAGCTAAAAGGCACTGAAGCCACTTTCTACTGTCTTTTGGTTAGTCAAATGTGGGCTGTAGGATTTCAGCTTAAATAGTATTTACAAAGACAATACTACTCAAAGAATGGTAGAGAATCTTTCTTTTCTTTTAATGACCTAGTCACATAACTGCTCAATTTTTACAGAAGCAGAATATACTCACAATTCTACTTCCATTTGCTCTTCCTGCTTACGTTTTCTCTCTGTTACTTCACGATCATGTTGGGCTTTTAAAATATTCCTTCTGTGAGGCCCTTGGATATTTCTTCCTTTTTTCTTCTGTACCATTTTAATTTTGAATAGAAAGGAAAACTGATTTTAGTAGAAGCCATCAGTAGCTTCAGACATCTTGTAAAAATATATTTGAGCTTTCCCTAACTCATAAAAGTCGGTCTTTTTATTACTGAATTTCTGTTTATATGCTTTCCCAATATTGTTTTTATGTTGGATTCTTGTGCACTGCTTAGATTTTTAATATTACGCAGTACAGAAATGCTTTTAAACAAAATAACTCCAAAATAGCCCCATTATTTCCATGAGATCATCAATACCACATGATGCACAGAGCATTTCAGGTCCTTAAAGTATTTTTGTCATGTGGCACCAAGCCAATGAAGTTGGCTACGGCTTTACATTAAAATCAGGTCCTAACAGTTTACCTTATAAAACAAGAAAAATACATTTCACATGGAGCACCAGAAACTAGCTACAGAATATAGCTTGGCATGCACCAAAAGGTTTCCCTAACTGAAAGACTGGACAAACACATACTTTATTCCCTTCCTGCTCTTCTCCGTCTTCTTCAGAATCTGAGGCTGATGCTGATCCCACTTTGGAAGAAGTTTTCCTTTTTGGCTCAGCTTCTTTTTTGCCTTCTTTCTTCTCTGGGTCTTTTCTTACATTGTCTTCTTCTCTTTGACTTTCTTCATCCCTTTTTTGCAGTTTTTTGGGTGGTTTTTCTTCAGCTCCCTTTCTTTTACTCTTATCTTCCTCGTGAACACTAAAAGCAATCCAAACCAAAACAGAATGCATTTTCTTTTACCTTCTAGCCAGCTCAATCTCCTTTTCCCTATGAAAAGGAATTATTGCATGTGGAACTGTAGCTACCAGGGGGTGAAGCCTCCAGAGGGGCATCATTGAGGCTCCTAGTGTCTGTCTGTCTGTCTCTCTCTCTCTCTCTCTGTGCGTGCGTGCAAATGAATGAGGGTGCCAAACTGGGTCTTTGACCTGGGTGAAATAAAGCATAGTTTTGCCCCTGTTTAATGTGAACTAAGGAATGGTCCATACTCCTGACAGCCAACACAAAATTACTTACAGGAGCATGTGAAGCTACTTAACAGCTTGTGGCTCACCATGAGTCCAATGATGTTTTCTGAAGCAGCAGCCTCGTGTGCTCCCTTTCATAATGAAGTGTTAATCACTTCATGGATCCAACCAGTCAATCTCCATCTAGTAGCTGTAATAATCCATGAACGATATAGATCAAGAGACTAGGTGATGTTCCACACATGGCCACCGCAGCAAGTTGCCCACCTCCTTCTATCCTATGTGGCTGCAGGGAATCCATTGCAATAGGGAGAAGTTGAGTTAGGAATCAAAAAGTCTCTTCTGACCTAAACCAAGACCTAGCTATATCTTCATAGGAACCTGCCTGAGGATATAGGGCATGGCAAATCTGGGGTGAAACAGAGGTCAACCCATAATAGCAATATGTCCCTTCAAGCACTCATCTGCCAAGTCATTCATACATACTTGCATATTTGATGTAATTTCTATTTTAACCCATTGCATTCCAAACTCTCCATGACAAATGCCAATGCTTAAAAACAAACTTACACATCACTCTCAGGAGGGCAGACTGGTTTAATCAATTTTGGTCTTCCTCTGGGTTTTGGAATCTTTACTTCAGAAGCTGATTCATAAAAAAAGTTTTAATTAAATACAGCCTAACTATTTCACTTTAGCTGATCATTAAAAGATGAAATTAAAAAGCCAGTAGTAGAGCTTTCCCTTCAACCCAATTTTAATTGACTGCCTTGGAGAGAATCATCCCTACAAGATGACTAATTTAATTAAGCCTAGATGCTGCAGCTCAGGATGTGTTAACCAAACAAAATATAGTAATATGTAAAGTGTTATGAAAAGGCCTAATATACTGGCTTCTTTGTTTTTCCATAGAGGCAAACAGTTGCAGTCCTTAATAAGCATGCTAATTTATTCTATACTAGAAAATGTACCAAACACACACACACACACACACACACACACACACACACACACACACACACAAAACAATACACTTTTATTAGCATATGTTCTGTATACTTTTGTAATTCTAAAACTGGAGGTTTACAACAACATTGCTCCCAACTCCATAGATAATTATTAGCATAGCTCCCAAGTTTGCAGATACCAATGACATATATTGTTAGATGTATACCTATGGGATGACAGAAGCAAATTAAACATGCACACTACAATCCATTATGTGTTTGTATGCACAATGCTATCTTCCTGTCCCCGTGAAGTTTCACCTAAATATTCCCATTTTAGCAGGTACCCTAGGCTCACAGCATAAGAATAAATTTCAGGGGGAAGAGGATAGGTGTCTTTGTAAAATGCAGGTATCCCAAATATATTTATTAAAATACTGCAGATGGGCAGATCTCGCTGATCACTGCATTATTGCAAGAGTACAGAAATATACAGAAAGTTTACAACCCATTTTCAAAAGGGTATTGTACAAATGAAACAATGCAATCAAATACATTCACATTATTACCAAATAGCACAGCTTCATATCTAAAACAATGTTCTATAATAATTTTGTATGACGACGTTACCTGTAGAAAGATCTTTAACTATTTCAAGTTTAAATCATCATTTTGGCTGGTGTACAGTATAAGCAGAATCAAGCAGTAGAGATCTCTCTACCCAATATAAGCACAGAAAATCAATCCAGGGAGATTTCTCCATATACAAAATGCTAGTTTAACATGTGCGGTATGGGGTGGTTTTCTTTGGGGGGGGGGGTTCCTGATGGGATGGAGGGGAGGGAGGAGAAAACATATTTCAACTGACTGCATACATTAGGAACAAGTTACAGGCTCTGTAACTTACCAGCTGGCCTTCCTCTTTTAGGACTTGCTTTTGGAGCTGTAGGCACTGCAGCTGTTGCTGCCACTGCTGCCTCTTCAACTTCTGCTTGTTTTTCAGCCTGTATTGAAAACAACTTTATTCATTTAATTTGAACAAACTGCACAACAGTTCCAAATGTTGGAAGAGCTTGTGAAAAATGGATTTTATATACTATGCAGCATAGCATGTCTGGTTCAGACTGGAAAGATGCAAGCTGAAGTCCCTATTCACTGGGACACTTTGAGTCTGTCACCAGGTTGGATCCTAAGATCCTATGTGTGCTGCTCAGGGAAAGGGAGCTCCCACTGCTTGCTGATTAAAGAAGACACAATTTCCCCCAATGTTTCCTTTTCCACCTGAAAATCTGCTTCAGGGGGTAAAGAAAATAGACTTTAAAAGCCCCCCCCCCCCATTAGCAGGAGCTCCACTTGACCAAATATCATTATGTTCACTTATTTGTATCCCACCCACTGTCATGGAAGACAGAGTAGGCGAAGGGCAGGAAAAAAGTGTGACTGATAGTAAGAGTCCAGAAAAAGGACTGATTTCATACATATTAGGAACATAGTCTGAAGTAATGAATTTTTTTGTAGTAATTGTTAAGGTTAATTTTGTGTGTCTTTTCATAAGCAACCAATGGTTTTGAAAAACAATTGGCAATCCAATCTGTATTTACAAAACTATAAGGTTCTAAATATTACCTTTCTTTTTCTCCCCCTCCTAGCCACCTTAGGGATAGGTGCATCATCTGATTTCTCAATATCCTAAGGGCAGAAATAGTACTAAAATTAACTGTAAAAATTGTCTGTGTAATTTTGAAATTATTAAGTTTATGCTAACGCCCCCACCCACCCCATGGAATTCTACATGTCCCAAAGAACGTGAGTTTAATGGATTTCTTTTTCTCAAGCAGCAGCCCACATGTTGCATGGCAAACTACCTTTGAAAGGGAGAAGAATTTTGACAGCACTTCATATAGCACAAGGGACTTGCTATTCAAGGAAAAAATACTCATTTATACACCTGGAAGTGCACTCTAATTAAATGAGATTTGTTTTTAGATGTGTTTAGGTCTGAGGCACAATAATAACTTCATCAAATTACACAGCTCAAATCTATTTAGCTAGCTATACTCCAGTTACATGGATATTTAAACGAGGTCTGTGCAAACTAACTACAGCCCCCTGAAGCAATTCCAGCTCACCATTGTTTGTAGCCTTCTCTCATCTGTAAGCCATTGTTTTGTATGTTACATTGGTTAGGTGAAAGCTGATAAACAGCAGTTCCTACCTGCGCCCCTGGGGTCATGTATAAAAGTTTGGGCCTATGCTGCTCCTCTTATACACACTAGAACTGCCTCAGTTACTAGCTAGGATGGTCAGCAACAATAGCATCGACTCCTCCCACAAGGAGTCATGTTACCCTGCCAGTGTAGGAATGTTCAAGGGGTGAGGCAATAGTTTAGGAGTAGTACATATGCTTTGAATGCAAGAAGACTTAAGTATGAGTCTCTGTCTTCTTCAATAAGAGCATCAGATGGCAGATATTGGGAAAGACCCGTTAGTACTGGTTTTAATGAACTGAGGCTGTGCTAACCAAGTCTGGCTCACATTGCTGCAGCTCCCCAAATGCCGGTAACAAGTAGGGTGAGCACCCAGCCAGAGGATGAGATAATCCCTGCGTAGCTATGGCCTGGTTCACATGTAATGCTTCAATAATAGTTCTATAAGCAGCAAGGAGGTATTGTGAACCTTTCCTTCTGTACTGCAAGGAGGACAGCTTCAGCTGTTTAGTTTCACTTTTTATAAAATGTGTCATTTCATATAAACCATACACTCTAGTTTGTTTAATGAGCCAGCTTTATAACCCACATTTTTAAGTTTACTTACTTGGAAACTGATCAGTTTATTTTAAACAAAAATATAGCAAGCCAAAATTTGTTGAAAGTTGAAATTAAACTAGGCCTTGCATGGGGGGGGGGGGCAATCAAGCCTCAGAGAATGCAGAGGTTCCTTTCTGCATATGCACAGAGCACTAAATCATGGTTTGGCATTAAATACAAACACCTCTCATGTCTACTTCCTTCCTTCCTTCCATTCCTGGATTCAGAGGTGCAAAGTGGAGTTGGCACTACTTCTTCTAACTTGTTCAGTAAGCAATCTGCATAGCCCATCTGCATCGGACACATCCTCACTATGCAATTAGTCTTGTGAGCTGTTACCAAACTTTAAAGAAGAGGGGATCAGTCCTGGGAGTTGGAGACAGACCCGCAGCGATGTGCTAATGGAGAAACGGTAGCACAAAAGAGTGCAGTATAACAGTGGTAGCAATGGTCAGAGAGAAAAAGTTACAGAGATGACAAGGGGTTCAGAAAAACCTGTGTCCCTAAAAAGAGAGGAAAACCTTTGTTGTACTGTGTACAGAAAGAAAAAAAGTATTTATGCAGAGCCTAGGTGTTGCTCAAAATGGGAAGCTGTGTGTGACCCTCATTTTCCAAAATTAAATGTAAACTGGGAACAATAAAAAAGAACAACAATCCAAATTTGTCAAAGTCACATACTTCACTAGGTTTTTCTGAAGAATCATCATCTTTCGAGATTTCCATCTCTTTTTCTTCTATTTCAACTTCAGAGGTTATATTATCCTGCTTAACTGAACCCTGAGAATGAGATACAAATAACATTTTAAAAAAATTACATCTATGTAAGGTCTGTATAGGTGCCCAATGATGAAAGTGCAGTCTCATGAAGCTACATCAGAATTTGTTTTTGAAAGGCAAAGTAAACATGGTTAACTGTATCCGCATGATTTTTTTTTCATTTTCCAAAAACTTATACTAATATAGATTTCCTAATCTGGGACTGGCAGACACATATAAAATATGTGATAAGAGGATCCCAATGAGATACAGGTTCAGCCCTAAAAATCCTCATCCAAGCTGTCAGAAATGCTCTCTCCATGCAGAGCATAGACAGGGTATACATAACTTGTACCTTTTTAATCAACCTTTTCTTTTACTAGTGGCCTGTAAGGGACGTGTCATTGTAAGGTTACTAGGCATACTGGCACAAGTGTCTCAGGTTGCATTTGAACCCCAAACTCTAACATAAGTAGCAGGTATCTGAAGTTCCTCTGTTATCATCATACATTGACCATAATGCCCAGAAATATTCTGTGCCCCAGAATACTCTCACGCAAGAGAAAGCCATCAGCTCTCTTAACTCAGAGCTGAACAGGCACTTGAGCATGGTTGTGTGTCATCTATTTCTTTGGGATTCAAAACTTTTTCAATAATACACATTGGAGAAAAACAACACAGGATGAGCATCAGTTTAGAAGGTTAACAAGGCTTTATGTTCTGTATACAGCTGTAACTACGGTATATGAATACGGAAATGGCGTTTCCATAAGCTCTGGCACTCGTCACGGTATCCCGTTGTGCCAGAAGCGGTTTAGTCTTGCTGGCCACATGACTCAGAAAGCTGTCTGTAGGCAAACGCTGGCTCCCTCAGCCTGAAAAGCAATGAGTGTCATACTCCATAGTTGCCTTTGACTGGACTTAACTGTCCAGGGGTTCTTTACTTAACTATATGAATATTAATCAGGTGCATTAATTGTATTCTTTTTGAGGCTGGCTAAAAACTTTTTTATTTAGTCAAACCTATCTAAACAGCTTTGAGTTTTTTTGAATTAGCCAGTATATAAATCTTGTTAAATATAAATGAACATCAAAATTGCTTTGTGTAGAATTGTGTAGAATTGCTTTATGTAAGCTGTGCCTTGGCTACTGGAAGTGTGGAGCTTCTTTCTGAATCACAAGCGCTGAACATTCTGCCCCTCCTGTGTTCAGGACACCAGTCTTGTTCAGTCCACAGATAATGAAGTGATCTCAAGTCAAAATCACCACATGGCTTCCTGCCTCATCTTCTTGGGATCCTGATTCCCAATTAATTGTTCCTATAACCAGTGGCGGAGCTTCATGCTCTGGAACCAGGGGATGGAGAGCAGGCGGGGGTGGGGCACGCTGCCTGCGGGGGTGGGGCGTCCAGCGCAAGCAGGGGGGCAGCCACAATGGAACCCCACCAGGATTGCGCTGCCAGGGGCGGCGCGCTCCCACCGCCCCCCTCTTCCTCCGCCAGTGCCTATAACATCTATGATGTAATGGGTATTAAGGCTCTCAGAAAGCAATAAGCACAACTAGTGATCTATTCAACACTTAACTAGATTTAATTAAGTGCATATATAATTACTTTAGCATTCAAAGTTGTTAGCAGAAATAAACAAAACCCTTTGATCATGTAAGCAAATACCAAAGGTATGGAAAACAAACTTGACACTAGTGCTGTTCTATGATAATCCCAATTCACCATTAATCAAGTAATTTGACTGTAACTCCCTTTAACAGTCCTTTTGTTAGGGTTCATATTTTTGCAAGGGGAAATACAGTGGTACCTCAGGTTACATACGCTTCCGGTTACATACGCTTCAGGTTAGACTCCGCTAACCCAGAAATAATACCTCGGGTTAAGAACTTTGCATCAGGATGAGAACAGAAATCACACAATGACGGTGCGGTGGCAGCACGAGACCCCATTAGCTAAAGTGGTGTTTCAGGTTAAGAACAGTTTCAGGTTAAGAACGGACCTCTGGAACGAATTAAGTACGTAACCAGAGGTACCACTGTATGTAAATTGCTTTTGGCAGGCTGGGAAGAAGCTAAGGGGGGGTCACATGAGAAATCCTCTAGTGTTCCAGTAATGTGACCTCACCTCAACAGAAAATAAGCAACAGGAATAAGAACAGAGCTAGCAAAGACTTCAAATCAGGTGGAGAGTTGATTACCTCCAAAAGCCTAAACAGAATTCAAAGGAGGAAAATGGTCCAGTTTTCATGTCCCCACCATCCATTTGCAAACAACTCCCTTCTTGCGTCTGTCCTCATAACCTTAATGAAGATGTTCTGGTTTCCTAAAACCAATTTTCTATTATATCCAATGAAGGAAACTGATTTACCACCGCCTTTGCCTGTCCATACTGCACTTTATACCCTCACCTTTGCCCTATCTTTAACATTACAAGGTGATGGTATACCAAGTTATACTCAGAGTAGACCCAATGAAATAAATTCTTAGCCACTCATGACTAACTTAAATCATAGAATTGTAGTACTGGATGAGATCTTGATCACTTACTTTAAGAGCAGTCAGCTTTTTCCTTTTGGGCACCATTTTTTGTTCATTTTCCTCCATAGTATCTAAGCTAGTTTCTTCAGCAGTTTCTTTAACAACTGTAGGGCTAATAGCTGGATGGGGCTATGGAGAAAAATATTGCCAACATATACGTAAATCAGCAGGAAACAAAGACACAAGAGCAGCAATTTCAAAATTGGGTGATTAAAAAACAATTAAATATATGCAACGTTTTTATACAACACTTCATCATATCAAATTTCAGGGTAGCATGCTGCATAAAGCAAATATTAAAAACACTATACAGAAAACTTCAGTGATTAATGGAACAATTGTAATAAAATTTACTCAAAGGCTCATTGAACTCACCAGGGTTTACTATGTAATGAATTTAGAAATCCACCCTACAATTAAAGGACTGCATTAAACATAGCACTAAATAGGTTGTTCAGTCAACGCAAGCATTTCCTTTGGGGATTTTCGTAAATGTTATTGTACTAACCTAGAAGCATACTGATACTTCCCTCATTGGCTACATAAGGACCAGCACTTGGAGAACTGAGTTTGCTGTAAGGATATTTGGGGTAGCCAATGTAGCATCTTCTAAATGTTGCTGGATTACAACTCCCATCATCTCCAACCACTTATCATGTTGGCTGGGCATAATGGGAGTTTGAGTCCAACATCTGAAAGGCTCCACATTCGCTACCTCAAGTATATACAATTCTTGTCTTGTCAACAAGCCTTGTAAGAAAGGTCCGCAGCTGCTGCCACTCACTTGTTCTACAAGAATTGTGCTACCCATTTACTCTGGCAGGGGCTGCCCTTCCCTGTGGAAGATAGCTTCTCAAAAAAGCCTGGGATTGACCATTTGCTTAACTGTGAACATGTACTCTAAAAAGGAATAGTAGTCATGTGAGAAGACAGGTAGGGGCAATGGCATGAAATGTCCAATTCAGTAATGGGGAACCTGATCTATTAAACTACAACAGCAGCGTTCTGATACCTATGGTTCCTGATAATATCATATTGGCATAATAGGCTCAGGACACAGAACAGACACTGTCAGGTCAATAAGGTACTAGAAATAACTGACTAAATTGTTAGTCTATACACATTAGACAGTAACTTACCTGCTGAGTAGAAAATTTTACTTTTGGATTGTTCACAATTTCCCACAAGCCTTCATTGAAGCCTTTCCTTTTATTTTGTTTGCCATATTTGTCTTTGTTTTCCTCATAGGGGAATATATCTTTTGGTCCCAAAAATGCTCTACAAAGAAAGTGAGATACCCAAATATTCAAGGTACACTCCACATTTCTTATTAAAACTGGTAATTTGAATAGGAACCATTTACTAGTTAAACCTATTCTTTTAGAATAGCTTTTCTGAGTGTCATTATTAGCATTCACTAATGAATATAAAGGCTATAATTTCTAAAAGACTTGGACAAATTCCTCACGAGCAGTCACAGGTAAATAGTAGAAGTTTTCTCACACACTGGTAACTGAGAACCTAATGTATTCAGTGCTATTTATTCTAAAATTATCAGGAAGAAACAAGGTAGCCAATATTGTAGATATTTAGCACTCAAATGCCCCCAAACAACAATATATGCAGGAACAAAAACAGAAGATCCTGACTTCATATACATAGGTCTCAGTAGACTGTAACCACACACATGCATTATTTTGGGATTGTAATATGGAAGTGAAGTCATCCCCCAAAATGAATTCATAAAATATTCAATCTATTTTCCTATCCCCGACTCTCCCCATCACCACTAATCTTAAGTGGCATTTTGCACATTCAACAGTGCTATTGTAGTGAAAAGTGCTATATCAGTTTTGAAGTTATCAGGGAAAGGATTGAAATTTGACAGTAAATATAATACTACTACGTCACACTGGAATACTGTGCCTAGATCTAATAATTCCAACTGAAAAAATAACACTGTAGCATTGGGCAAGGTACAAAGTAACTAAATTAGGAGGGAGAAACTGCAATTTTTTATAGTATAATGACCCTGGATCATAAACATTGATTTTATGCTTTGATGCTAAGCCTCCACTTTGGCATTTGCTACAATAAGACTGCACAAAATGTATGGAAGGCCTAATTCTCAAGGAACTGTGGGTCATGGTGTAAACAGATGCTGGGTCTAACAAAGTATAATGACATATTCCTTTCCCATTTTCTTTCCAGTCTCTCTCTACAATGTCCAACACACTGTCTGCTACTTTCCCCACTCATTCCTGCTCCACAGTCTCTTCGAAGAGCTGGACTGGAAAACTGCTCCAGGGTGCAAAGACCTGCAGGAGAGGCCACTTCGCACTAGTTCTATGCTATGCCAAATAAATACCCACAATTCTCAAAACACTTCGCCTCAGCTCCCATGAATGCAGGGTGTACTTTTTGGACAGTTTTGTGATGAGGGGAAATAACTCATAGAAAGCTTATTAATAATTAAATTTATATTCTTTGAGTTCCCTTCATCTACACATCTCAGGAAAGTTCACAGCATATACAGGATAAAAACACAAAATACGCAATAAAAACAAGAACAAAACCAAAACAAACCAATAATCCCCTCCCTGGTGCAAACACATTTAAAAGTATGTAGGATGTTTGTCAGACCAAGGCCTGGTTGAAGAGGAACATTTTCACCTGACGCCTAAAGGTGTATAATGAAGGCACCAGGCAAAGGGGATATTGCCTCTGATCATGGAGACAGTACACAGCCATCATGATAGTATCCTTGATAGGCTTATCCTCCATGAATTTGTCTAATGTACAGTGGTGCCTCGCAAGACGAAATTAATTCGTTCCGCAAGTCTCTTCGTCTTGCGAGTTTTTCGTCTTGCGATGCACGGTTTCCCATAGGAATGCATTGAAAATCAATTAATGCGTTCCTAGGGAAACCGACTTCAGACCAGGTCCGGGGACAGTCTGTCCCCCGACCTCTTCTGAAGGCTGGGGGGGGGGGACAAGGGCTTTTCTTCCCACCCCCAGCATTTTAAAAAAACCCCGGGACAGCGGAGGACGTCTCCGCTGTCCGGGGCGATCTTAAAATGCTGACGGGCGGCATTTTAAAATCACCCGGGACAGCGGAGGACTTCTCCGCTGTCCGGGGCGATTTAAAAGCCCCTGGGAAGGCAGGCAGGGGGGACAAAGACTTTCGCCCCCGCCAGCCTTCAGAAGAGGAAGCGCGTTTCTCCGCTGTCCCGGAGGGCTTTTGAAGGCAGGCGGGGGGGGGAGCAAAGACTTTCGCCCCCCGCCAGCCTTCAGAAGAGGTCCCGGACCTCTTCTGAAGGCTGGCGGGGGGCGAAAGTCTTTGCTCCCCCCGCCTGCCTTCAAAAGCTGTCCGGCCCAGGCTTTGCGGACCTCTCCGCAAGCAGCGGCAGCGCTGCCGCTGCTTGCGGACAGGTGCCAGCATGCCGAAGCCTGCGCGCGCTGAGATCAGCGTGCCCAGGCTTCCCGCCCCGCCGCCCGGCATCGGGGCATCGTCCCGATGGTGGGTGGCGGCGGGAGGCGTTCCTGCCCCGCCGCCCGGGATCGGGGCATCGTCCCGATGGCGGGTGGCGGAGGAGGCGTTCCCCCCCGCCGCCCGGGATCGGGGCATCGTCCCGATGGTGGGCGGCGGGGGGAGGTGTTCCCGTCCCGCCGCCCGGGATCGGGGCATCGTCCCGATGGCGGGCGGCGGAGGCGTTCCCCCCCCGCCGCCCGGCATCAGGGCATCGTCCCGATGGCGGGCGGCGGCGGAGGCGTTCCCCCCCTTGCCGCCCGGCATCAGGGCATCGTCCCGATGGCGGGCGGCGGCGGAGGCGTTCCCCCCCCGCCGCCCGGCATCAGGGCATCGTCCCGATGGCGGGCGGCGGGGGGAGGCGTTCCCACCCCGCCGCCCGGGATCGGGGCATCGTCCCGATGGCGGGCAGCGGGGGGAGGCGTTCCCGCCCCGCCGCCCGGGATCGGGGCATCGTCCCGATGGCGGGCGGCGGCGTTCCCGCCCCCCGGGATCGGGGCATCATCCCGATGGCGGGCGGCGGCGGAGGCGTTCCCCCCCGGCATCGGGGCATCATTCCGAAGCCCGGCGGCGGCGGGAGGAGGTGTCCCTGCCCCGCCACCAGGCTTCGGAGGAGGTCCAAGGACAGCGGAGAAGACGCGCTGCGCTTCCCCGCTGTCCCGGAGATTTCCCTATGGGCTGTCGTCTTGCGAAGCAAGCCCATAGGGAAATTCGTTTTGCGAAGCGCCTCCAAAATGGAAAACCCTTTCGTCTAGCGGGTTTTCCGTCTTGCGAGGTACCACTGTAATTTAAATACTATCCAAGGTAGTAGCAATTACTAAATATTCTGGTAGTGATTTTTACTATGTACCCTGTGAACAAGTATTTTTTGTCTATCTTGAATCTACCAATAGTCAGCTTCATTGGATTCTAGTATTATGAGGGGGATAAATCCTTTTGTCTGTAAACATGAAACATCTCTATCATGTCCCTCCTCATTTGCCCTTTTTCTGGACTAAAAAGCCCTACATGTTGTAATCTTTCCTCACAGAGAACTTCATCATTTTGGTTGCCCTATGCTACACGTTTTTCAGCTCTAGATTATTCTTTTTGAGGTGCATTGACCCACACACCAGCCAATAAGAGCAGTAACGGTTGTTCTTTGTTTCTGTGGGTTTCAACTTCCAGGGCCTTCAAAGGTCAGAACTACAACAAAGAACTCACACCTCCTATCAGCTATAGCATGGCAAGAAGTCCTGGTCATGTACTGACATACACGGTTGATTGTGGCAAAATTAAATAACTACAAGTGTAATATAATACAGGATAACAAACAGGGTTCTGTGTTTAGAAAACAAATACTCTTTAGACTAAGCCTGGGAAAAGATCATTTTCACTAAATTAACCCAATGTAAAAATGATATTGTCATGCCTCTGTGCTCTAAAATATGTACAATCCATAGTTCAACAGCCAAGTAACTCTACTTCAACCAGTATAGCTTTGTAACTTTAGGACTTACGTTTCATGTGTGCCAAAAAAGAATATAGGCATTTTATTTGTAGGTGGCTTGACTGCTCCATCAGGAACTTCATCCACCTAAGAAAAAGGGGGAAAGCAACATTTACTCTAAACGAAACACTTTGATTTAGTAGGAAACTACTAAAAGGGGTAAAGAAATCACTGGTGGTTATAATGTTCAGAACACTTGTGAAGTAGGTTGAAAACAGAAGATCCCATCTATATACGATGTTAGTCATTGACCACCAAAGACAACAGATTCAAAACAATTTTCTCTTAAACTGCAATCCTATGTGCATTTAATTGGGAGTAAACCTCACCGAGCAGAGCAAGACTTATTGAAAGCCAACATGTATAGGATCATGCTAATAATGAGGGAATGACTCCCTGCTAATTCTGACATTGATTTTGTTGGCTGCTGGAAGAAGGTATCAGTTTGCCTCCCAGTTATAACTGCCCAGCATGGAGGCACTTCTTTTAATTAGTGTGGTGTTATCCAAAGGGACCACTTTGTTTAGGTAACAAGCACCATCACAGTTACAAAAGAGCATCAAATTAGCTGTGACAGACAGTTTCACAGGGCAAAGCACTGCAAGGTGGAATTTATTTATTCTTCACTAAATTTATTCTTCAAAAAAGGTACTTTAAAGGGACACTACAGTGTGAAAGTTTAATTAGAACTTATGAAGAACTGACCTGGATCCTGCAATTATCATCTGAGGCTCTTCATGGGAGGTCTGGAGGGGAGCAACTCAAGAACAGGCCTTTTCAGTGGTGACTCCTGACTTGAGGAATGCTCTCCCAAGGAAGGCTCACCTGGCACCATCTTTATCTAGTTTTAGGCTCTAGGCAAACTGTTCTCTCTACCTGGGCTTTTGGCCCTTAGTTTGAAGGGTTTGGGTTTTTTTAGTATTTATGGCTGTTTTTGGAAGGGCAGGATCTGCTAGAACTGTATTTTATTTGCATAGATAAGTCTTTTATTTAAAGGTTTTTATTGACTGCTTTTAGTTTTTGTGTTGTATGCGTAAGTCACTCTATTTTCTTTTCTGCTCTGTGTAAATTCTTTTCTATGTGTAAGGTGACCAAGTAATAGTAATAATAATGAAGTTGGATTCTATCCATTTTGGTCTGAATAGGGACAACAGTAAATCTAATGATTGTATTATCACAATAATTGCTATGGTGAACAGTCACCATTCTTAATTTGCCTTCTTTTAAATGCAGATTTAATCACAGACTGCCACACTTGCTAACTGATGCATGATTCCATAAAAGCTTATGCTAAACTTGTTAAATCTTCAGGTTACAAGACTTTGATGAACTGCTCCTCAGATGTCTTAATTTTTTATAACGTAGCCAGCATAATGTGGCATGTGGTTAGGTGAATGTGGAGAAAAGAAACCCAAAGGATCCACGCTGAACTATTTTTATTTATTTTGGCAATATAATGCTATGGAAAAATTGTCAGATAAGATTACAGGGTGGGCAGTATGAAAAATCATTAGGATCTGTGCTGTGATCTAGTTTGTGCACCTTTGAATGCTGGTCTGTGATTCTGTGTCATGCAGAATTACCCCAAATCTATTTTTATTTTATTGTCTTTGGATAAATATTGACCAGCTTCCAAGCAAGTCTTTCGGTACTGGTAAGGAGCATCTTACTCTGACCTTTTCCTCAACAGGCCCCAGTTAGTTCTCTTTAGCCATTTCAAATTCAATTTTCAATTTTTTTAAAAAATGTTATTAAAGATTTTCCTTGGTTACAAACCTACACACAGCTTCTGGGTTTTTTAAATATTTTGATGTGAGACACTAATGTTATAGAAAGTATAAATCTGGGGAAGAAGAGAGCAGGGGAGAGAGAAGGGAGGGGATAGTAAACTTTCATCCTTTTACATAGTTTATTCTTAAAACAACAACCACCCAATATGCCAGCGTTACTTTGGTAGGTTCTATCTGTCATTTTCCCTTGGCAATGACCACCCCCTGCCCTCCTCCCACCTTATACTGTATACAACATCAATGTCTCACATTGAATGTTAACTGGTCAGTAGAAAAGACTCTAGACTACGACCTAAAAATAAGAGACAACACACATACTTTTCTAACCCAGACATCTTTAGGTAGATGGATAGGTATATTTTTTATTACAGACACACGCAGCCCAATGTGTCCCTACTAAATTACCCAAACTAATACCAGTGTACTGGCAAACTAATGCCAGTGTACTGGAAAAATCAAAGATCACCAGTGTTATATAATAATAATAATAATAATTTATTATTTATACCCCGCCCATCTGGCTGGGCCTCCCCAGCCACTCTGGGCGGCTTCCATAAAAACCAAAAATACAATAAAATATCACATGTTAAAAACTTCCCTGAACAGGGCTGCCTTAAGATGTCTCTTGAATGTCAGGTAGTTATTTATCACTTTGACATCTGCTGGAAGGGCGTTCCACAGGGTGGGCGCCACTACCGAGAAGGCCCTCTGCCTGGTTCCCTGTAGCTTTGCTTCTCGCAATGAGGGAACCGCCAGAAGGCCCTCGGTGCTGGACCTCAGCGTCCGGGCAGAATGATGGGGGTGGAGACGCTCCTTCAGGTATACTGGACCGAGGCCGTTTAGGGCTTTAAAGGTCAGCACCAACACTTTGAATTGATTCTTCAACATCAACTTTGTTGGACTAGTCATGTTGTGTGAATGCCTGATTATCATCTTCCAAAGCGATTACTCTATTCCCAACTTATGAATGGAAAGTGTAATGCTGGTGGTCAACAAAAGAGGTTTAAAGACTCTCTTAAGGCAAATCTTTAAAAATGTAGTATAAACAGTGACAAGTGGGAAACACTGGCCTGCAAGCGCTCCAGTTGGAGAACAGCCTTTACCAAAAGTGTCACGGGCTTTGAAACAAAATTTAAAAAATAATTCCAGTAGCACCTTAGAGACCAACTAAGTTTGTTATTGGTATGTGCTTTCGTGTGCGTGCACATTTCAGATACCATGGGCTTTGACGACATTTGAACTCAGGACACAAGGAAGAACCGTGATAAGAGGAAGGATCGGTTGGCAAACCCTCACCAGGATCCAATCCCGCCCAGAAACCTATGGTATGTCCCCACTGTGGAAGGACGTGTGGATCCAGAATTGGCCTCCACAGTCACTTCTGGACTCATTGCTAAAACCATGTAAATTACCCAAAGCTACGCCATGAGCAGGTAGCGCTCTCAGCCATTCACCTGATTTGGCCCAATCCATTTGCCCACCAAGTTTTGGGGGGGAGGAATATAACCCATTTTTTTGCAGGTCATTAAGACCACCTAGCTGAAAAAACACACCCTGCGCTGAACCGCAGCATGTGGGCACCTTGCAATGTGATGGAGAAGTCACTTCCAGGGACGCCACGAACACGCCCCCTCCCTTCCCAAGAGAGAGGCCGGCGGGGGGAGGACGAAGCAAGGGGAGGGGGGCAAGAGGTCCGGGCGGGTGAACCCCGAACAACCCCGTGGAAAAAAAGCGAGTGGAGGGGAAGGGGGCGGGTTCCCCACGGACGTTTCCCCCGCCCCGCGCGCGTGAAAAGCGCGCTCGTGGGAACGCAGATGAAGGAGGGATGGATGAGGGAAGGAGGAGGCGGCGCCTTACTGACCCGGGCTGGCCAATGCGGGTAGCCTTTCATCTTGGCGAAGATCAGGTCCCCGGGTTTGAAATCGCGGCTCATGTTGTTGCTGGTGCTGCTGCCGCCGCCGCCGACACGCGAAAACACCGTCCTCACGACACTCTTGAGGGAGGGTTGTGGAGGAAGCACAGCGTCTGAGGTAACCGCAAACACACACGCACATATATCGGTATGCTATATCGGTATAATAGTCAAGGTTTCCCCCTCAGGATCCGCCTCCCCGGCGCTTCCCGAGGCCGCCAGGCCAGCGCAGCCGCCTCTTGCCCCGTTTTGGCGGGAAGGGCTCTCTCCATTGCTCTCCGTGTGAGGGCGGGAGAGGAGGAGGAGGAGGAGCCGCCGCCTCTCTTTTCCCTCACCGGACCCACCTCCCCCCCCCAACCTCCCTCGCCTCACGGAGCCCCAACGGCCGCCAAACAGCCGCTTACCTGCCCCGCGCACGCGCGGGAGAGACACCCGCGCGCCCCCCTCCGCGGCGCTCCCCCTCCCTCTCTCTCGTTCCCCCTCCCCTCCCGCCCTTTCGTAAGAGGGAAGGGAAACAGCGCAGGGCTCGGCAGCGCGGTTCGCGCAGGCGCAGGCGCCCCCCTCGCGCCAGCTGCCTGAAAGCGCGCTCGCTCTCTGTCTCTGTCTCTCTCTTTCGCGCCTGAGCTCGGCGGCGTCCATCCGTATAGGGGGGGGGGAGAGAGAGATAGCGGAGACTCGCACAAATGTAGAAAAGGCGCCTACACACTGGGGTCTCCCGGGGCAAGTGCCGCTTCAGTGGTCCGTGTGGGTGAGCGGGGAGGTTCGGCGCTCGGGAGTTATGGCGAGCCGTGAGAAGGGATTTCCCTTCTTTCCCTCCACCCCCGTTTCTTTTGGGGACAATGGTTCGCTCCGGCTCCTCCTGCCTGGGGCGGAGCTCTCGCAGGCGAAGCGGAGTGATGTCATTTTAGGAGGTTGGGGAGGGCGCCTCCGCTTCGAAGGTGCTCCGAGGGACGTTAGAGGAGCTGCTCCCCCCCCCCCCCCGGTCCCATGTCTCGTGTTGGGAGGGGAAGCACGGGGCAAAACAATTAGCAATTGTTTTAATTGGCAATGAAATAATAACTAATAAAATGTTTAATTATCACAGTGCGTGGGGTGCATGGATATTATTGTTGCAATTAATGGTCATAAATTAATAGAATACTTAATCACAGTAATTATTGCAATAGTTACACAGTGCGTAGGGTGCATAGGATATTGTTACAATTAATAATAGAATAAGCAAAAAGAATAATAAAAAATAATCACAGTAATTATTACAATAATTATCACAGTGCTTAGGGTGCATAGGATATTATTGTTACAATTAATGGTCATGAATTAATAAAATAGTCACAGTAATTATTGCAATAATTATCACAGTGCATAGGGTGCATAGGATATTGTTACAATTAATAATAATAAAATAATTTATAATCACTGTAATTATTACAATAATTATCACAGTGTGTAGGGTGTATGCAGGATCAAGCCATACGTACACGAGCCATAATTATTAAAGCAAAATGCTTGCGTATGGCTTGATCCTCTACACCTTATGTATTCTGTCTAAAGGAAGGGTAAATAGGATTACAGTTGTAAGGGAGGGGGGCAGAATCCCGGCTACAACCTTGTTCTTTTCCACTAGCACCCCCAGCTCAAACCCACTCCCTGAGGCGAAGGAAGTCAAAGGCAAGACCTCCGGCCTGAGAGCTGCTGTCTGTTCGAATACAGAAGTCGTTCTGACTTAGGAAATCCGTGTAAGGAAATCCGTGCCTAGAATCTTGGTTTAGCCTCCATCGACTGGGGTTTTGAACTGTGCATTTGGGAGCATGGCTAGAGATGTCATTGTGAAGAAGTGCTGATGGAAAATATATGCAAGTTGGAGGGATGGCTTAGTTGTACAGAAGAAGTATATCAACAACTGTGAAGGAGGTGGAAATGTGGCAGGTGTCAGCAATGGAAAAAGTTGCGCCCACATTTTTGTGATTTCCACACTGCTGACAGAGTTGTTGTAAGGAAAACAATCGCCAGGACTGGAATGTATTCAGAGATGTAATATATGAAAGGTACCAGGATCCTGCCGCCCTTTGCATCTGGTACCTCTGACTCTGCTGTGGCAGAGTATTAGCCAATGTACTTTCGTTTAGTTACTATGGGGTTGTGGGTTCAGATCCTACATTCAGGTAAGCAAGGATCTGTCCCTTTTTCTTTTATACAATTTTATTAATTTTTAATATTTATGCCTCGCCTTTCAAGCAAATTCTTACAGTAGGTAGCAATAATGCACTACCCAAACTCACACATCCCTGCAGCCCTTAGTTCTCTGGCTGATGGATGGAGCCATAATAGGGTTCTCTTTAGTTCTGCTGTCTTGAATATTCTTTCTGGCAGGGAAAGGGAAGAAAGTGCCCTGGAACTGTTCCTTCTCCAGCAGATTGGAAGGAGAACAGCTATTCGCCATGATGGCTAAAACTGAACTTAAATGTACAGAAGAAGTACCGTATATCTTGGAATACCAGAGGCTGAGAGAAAAAATGAGGAACGGCATATCATTTTCACATTCTGCTTTGTTGGGCTGCTGTTTGATTGCTTTTGGAAACAGAATTCTTGATTAGCTGGACTTTGGTGTCGTCTATGAAGATAATTATTATAGATCAGTGGTTCCCCCAGAATTTTTCCTTCTGGACCACTTGAAGATCGGTGAGGGGCCTTCGTTGAACACTTCTTTTTCTTTTGGCCTGTTGTGGCAATTGTAACGCACAGTGCTAGGTGCTGAGCAATTTTAAATTGCATTTAAATTGCTTCATTTAGTTCTTATATATTATGCTATTGTATTACAATTTCAGGAATTAAAAATCAATAGGAATATTTAATGCAATGAATGTGCCATCTCCACAAATCCAGACACACTGCATACCACCTAAATGAAACAATTTGAGAACCCTGTATAAATCTTGTGTTCAAGTCGACCTGGAGTCAAATCCCTGCTCAAAGAGGAAGCTCATTCTCAGTTTTTGCTAGCTTCGCAGGCTTCTTGTGAAGCCAAAATGCTGTTCTGGGTTCATTGATAGAAGGGTGAAATAAAATGGAATGAGCAAATTATTCCCTCAAAAGTAATAGTATCCAGTGTTGCCACTGAGCATATGTGGGAACTGCTTCAAATTTCTGCATGAAATCTCACGAGTGAGTCTGCTGGGTGCAGCTGCCATTACGTGCTGGATTAAATTTTAAATGCTATTTTGAACGCCATTACAAATTGCAAAGCCATAGGTTTGTGCTGGCATGTTTATAAAACCTACACATAGCCATGTGCGGCTGAACACTGGCATGAGTTGGCACTTAATTTAATGGTGGCCCTGCACCCTGAGTGATACTGTGAGCTGTCCCCAAAACTCACAGGTCTTGCAGGATGGAGCAACAAGTAGCTAATTTCTTAACTAGTGTGATTTAAGTATGTAGTTAAAAAGAGTGTTGGACTAGGGTTGGGAAGACATGAGGTAACCCCAGGGCAGTCCCCATCTACCACAATAATGTACCTCAGTGTGTTGTTGCAAATATAAAAGGAGCGGAGAAGGGAAGAACTTTGTATGGTGCTCCGAGCTCCTTGAAGAATGGGAGGGATAAACATATAATAAATGAATTAAATACATTTCTAAAAAGGGAGGTATTGCTATCAGGACTCAAACCTATGTAGAAGCATGTCTTTCCAAACCACATGCCCCCCCCAATAGTTTATAGATACTTAAGACATGAGGAAATTGCCTGCCTCATTTCATTAACCAGTTGAAACCCTTTGTGCTCCTCTGACTTTTAAGGAAAAAAAGACAACAATCAATAGTTTCTGCTGAAGAACAATGCTTAAAAACAAAGTACTATATTCAGCTTTGAATAATAAAGCAAATTGTCTTTCTCCTGAGCGAATTCAAATGTAGATTAAAAAGAGAACAGATATAATAGTACTCACTTAATTGCTTTTCAGTTTTACTGATGCTCTTGCCTGGAGGCAAAACCTTGTTAATTTGAACAAATAGTTTTGGGAAAAGTCAGTAGATGTTGCTGTTGTTAAAAAAACAATACTACTGATGCAGCAAGGTTTGGAATGTATTGTATTCTAAAATATTGTGCCAACAAAAGTAGGGTTGTATAGCAGCTTTGATTAAACAAGATCCTCCTTGCATTTTTCTATTCTTATTTACATCTACCCTGAGTCTTGAATGCTTCCTCCATCTGCTTCTACTGCACTGTCACCAACATGGGAATAGTTGAGAGGAAAAGGATGTTGAAAGCAAAATTGTACTGATCAGTGTCTGAGTGATCATGTTGTTTTTATAGAACAAGAAACAAAATTATGTACTTTGACATATTACTGATAAGAATGGAAGCTTTTGCGTCATATAGAACTCTTTTCAGGTTGAACGTAGAGAATAAAGAAACTTAAGAGTCTGTGGATTGTTATCAAATCTTATGCCATTTTAAATTTGTTAATTTTTAAGATGCCAAAATTCTCTTTTTGCTTCAACTGTTTAACATGACTACTCCCTGGGAAATTGTTACATGAGAATAAAAAAATGATACCTATATTACTTATATCCGTAGATAAAAGTGCAAATCATACTAACAGTCATACAGTTGCAATAAAAATTATTCAACCTCCATTGCAAATCAGACTTATTATCAAAATTAAAGACTTTTAGCTGTTTGCAATGAGCCAATCAAACAAAAGCAACTGAAATAGCTCAATACAACAGATGCTTCAAGTGGTTCCCCCTATTTCAGCTGAAACTGCAACTTATACTGGCTTCTCCAGTCTATTATTCAACCCCCTGAATAGAATCCCACACAACTGCACAAAAACAGGGGTTGTCTCAAGCATACCTGATGCAACTATTCAACTAATCAATATTTTTTTGGGGGGAGGTAAAGGGACCTTGGTCCTTAGGAGGTAGCTCCCATACATGGAAAATCTGACCCAAGGGAGTGCAGCCATCAGGATGAAAAATGACCCCCCCACACTATGGATTGATTGAATGAAACTTTATTTGCGTCAGCCATAGGCCATAGCGACAAAAGAACATTGCAATATACACAGAACAGAAGTAAAAAGTTGATTATATAAAACACAGTTTAGGGTCCTGAATCAGCAGTCAAATGGTGGATCTTATTCTGATTGCCCCAGCTAAAAACCTTGCAACCTTTGCTGTCACCTGCTCATCTTGATCTGCCAAGATAAATGACACTGTGGCAGTGGCTGGGAGACCCAGAATGGACAATAAAAGAGGGCTGATAATCTTATTCCTCAAGTCTTTATAAAGAGGGCATGCGCCACTGATTCAGTACTGCCATCTCCACAGGAACATAAGCGTTTTTCGTGTGGAATCTGTTGGAATCGTCCCTCAAGTACAGCCGAGGGAATACATTCAATCTTGTGAGAGTAAAAGTGCATCTATATTTTGGAATTGCTAGGTTATGCAGATAGGATGCCAGAGAAACAAAATGGGAAGGTGGATTTATGGCATGCCTTTTTCTGATGTCATTATAAATAAGGAGTGAGCTGTACATAGCAAACAAGCAAAGGGGAAATGGCTGCTCAGCTGTACCCACCATTGTGAGGCCTGAGGAGGTGATGATGATGATGCCTCTCCAGCTGCTGTTATTGGCTGTGGACACCCTGTGATGTCACATAAGCACATGGCAGCTCAGTGGATATACAAGAGCGGCCCAAGGGGAAAGCCCAAGGCAAAGCTTGAAAAGGACACAGTAGACAACCGTTGAGTTATTCAGTACTTGGTGATCTCCTTCCGCATGGACGCAAGGTGGCAAATGGAAGGAGGCCATCATCTCTCAATGAGATGCTGTGGAGCAACGAGAAGGCAAGTGTACCTGCTGAGCAGGACCGCGGCTTGAAAGCGGCAGATATCCATGGTCGGAAACTGGTGATGGAGCTGGCAGAAGCTGTGATTAGCATGTGGAAGCCCGGGATGCCGCAGGGCTGAAGGAAGGCTGAAGTCTGTGCACGTAAGCTGGTTGAAATGCACTTTCAGAAGGCCACTGACAAAAGCTGTGTGGATATTTGTGGTCTGAAGCTGGGGTAAGTATGAATGGAGAGTGTGGACATAGGTCATCCACCAGACACAGTATGTCTGGGAATTGCATGTTCAGATAGCAGTGTAGGCTGCCCTCCAGGCTCTGGACGAATGAACCACTAGATATTCATGGGTGGAAGCCAGTGGAGGTTGGCAGGCTGGCCAATGGAGGTGGTTGGATGATAACTGTTGAGCGAGGGTCATTCCCCTCACCGTATCTGTGTTTGTCTTTCATGGATGTCACAAGCCAACGACACTTTGCCCGAAAGCAGCAATGAAGGGGGCAGCAGAGCTTAAGCAAGCCATCTTCTACTTCTAAATCAAGGTATTTCTAAATACATCTAAGTAAAGTTTATGACATTCCCCTTTCCAATACCAGGATGGGAGGCTGTGCAGATGCATCCTTAAGCGGTTGCCACGGGCTACAAACTCCCTGTGATGTCACAAATGGACAGGGTGGCTGAGGGGAAAGAGGTAGTTACTAGTGGGAGGTGGCTGGAATAAGTGAGAAACCCCAGTAGATGGTTCAGGGGAAGTTGGGGTAGGCAGGCAGGGCCAGCTGGATATGCAGAAGTTGAATATGAGCATCTGACTCCCTTCTGTCTACTTGCGTTGCCAACCTTTTGTTCTGTCAGGGCTCCTGTACCAGTCTCGCCTAGATCGCTGTAAAACAAGGAAAAAACACAGGATTTTGGCCCCAGTAAACAGAAGAAAGTCTTACGTTTGACACACGTCACTATTCTAAGGGGCAAGATTTGGCTTTTGGAAGGAGGTCAACAGTAAGCTTATTGTAATTCCCTAATATTTGCTCTTCCTTAAAAATATATACACCTTGACTGTTCATTTCAATTCTGTCTCCTTTTTCACACAAAAGCTTGCCTTCTCCCCCAACTAAGGAGGGCATTATTATAATAATACTTTATATCCTGCTGTTCCGGCAAAATATAATAATCTAAAAGCGCAATACTCAACACATAACGCTGACACAAAACCTTGCACATACACTTTGTAAAAGAATGAAAGTTTACTACCTGAAAGGTAGGTTAAACCAAGAGCCTGTGAGATTCATGACTGAATGGACATTAAACCCACTACTCGCTATTCCAAGTCCAATGCTCTTAATAATATATAGATTCTCATTCCTCATTCAGTGCTGAACACTGTGATGCAACTTGCAAATTGTAGTCACAATGATTTGCTAAACAATACGTTTTCTATTTTATCTGTGGAGGTATGCTACCAACCAAATGAAAGACCGATTTGGATGGAAAGAACCTTCAATATAAATAGAACCTGAATGTCCCTAGGTAAAAATCTAGTGCTGTTGCCAGTAATTATTCTCAAACGTTTTTTAAATCCCCCACGGTCCCAATTCGCCAACCTCAGACATGCATTAACGGTAATGTTGTTGGAACAACCTCATAGAATGCTTAATTCCAACACAACATATAATAATTACCAATTCAAGTCAAACATCAAGTCAAGGACAAATAGACTGAAAAACAGTTTCTATCCAAGAGCTGTGGCCTTTTTGAATGCTGTAACTCGATAGTGTGACCTGGGAGTTTGATGGGTGTTGGTGTGGGTGTGGCTGGAATGTGGTTTGTTTGGTTGTTGTTGTTTTGCTTTTGTTGTTTTTAAGGGATGGCATCCAATTTCGTTGCACTTGTGCAATGTTGCACTTGTGTAATGACAATAAAGAATCTATTCTATTCTATTCTATTCATTTGAGAGAATCAAAGCAACATAAAACAATGCAGGCATTTAGGAAATTACACATCTAAAAGCTCAGCAAAATTCCAAAGCGAGAAAGGAAACTCTCAGATCTTTGCTTAAATCTTCTAAAAACAATTTTATAGCTGCTTTCTCAACTGCAGCTCCAATAACCAGTACGGAATGGCATTTATTCGTGCAAAATGCTCTGCACAACTGCCAGCAAACTAGTATTTTTTAGATAATTATTATTAAAATATGTATGCAGAAACAGCCGTGCGCACCTTGGCAAGAGCCCCAGCCCTTTAACGGTTCCTGCATTTCTGCAGAGCGCCAAAAACCGCGGGAAATAAAAGGGGGGAAAACCCCCTGCCCGGCGGTCCCCCGCGCGCATGCTCTTTTGCAACATCCGAAGCCGACAGGAGCCGGGAATAGCCGCCCGCTCTCTTGCCTCTTCGGAATGCGTCGC